>NC_056729.1:268746471-268907125 GCF_019279795.1 Protopterus annectens | reverse complement strand
CTCCCCCCCCAGAGACCTCCCTTTCCAGAAAGGGCAGGCAGTGTCTGACTACCTGCCTCCTTTTCTACCCCACTTCTCCCACCATAACTCTGTCCTGTGTGTCACTGCCTCCCTGCATGGGCCGTAGTGACATCCAAGTGGGTTTTGTCTATCCTAAAGAAAGGTCACTTATGTCTTGGATATCCCCCCCCCCCCCAAAAAAAAAAAAAATCCGAAACCACTACCTCTCCTCCCCAAGGTCCTATACAACCTGCTGCTCCAAGGCACCATAGAACTCGTCCCCCCTTGTCTCTAGGGAGAGGCTTCTATTCCAGAATTTTTCTGGTGCCCCAGGAGGGGGGACCATGACCCATACTAGACCTTTCCCGTCTCAACCCATTCCTGATAGGTCCCCTCCTTCAGGACAACACTAACCATTCTCTTTCCCCTCATCCTTCCCCAGGTCTTCATGGTGACCCTGGACATCAAAGAAGCCTATCTACATATTCCCATAAAACAGTCCTCCAGAAAATTCCTCAGATTCAAAGCAGGCTCTTTGCATTTTCAGTTTTGTGAATTGCCCTTTGGACTCCACTGCTCCAAGGGTATTTACAAACTGCCTAGCCCCAGTCATTGCTTTCTGCAGAACAAGAGGTATGCAAATTTTCCCATACCTAGACCTGCTCATTCAAGCAGCAGACAGACCAACTCTCCTTTCCCACACAAAGGACCTCCTGCTGCAGTCTCTAGAGTTCCTCATAAACTTCCCCAAATCCAAATTAAATCCTACACAAGGCATTGTCTTCCTAAGATGCAGAATCAGAACAGACCTCAGGATGGCCTTCCTATCTTAGGAAAAAGTGCTTTCCCTGACCCAACGCCTTCAATTTGCCTTCCTTTCACCCGCCTTCACTGTGAGTGAATTCCTCCAAATTCTCGGCCACATGACTGCCACTATTCCCATGCTGCCACTGGCAAGATTACACATGGGTTCATAAGTTGATACTAGGCTTTTGGCCCTAGGGCCTATACAAGTCTAGCCATAACAATTTCCTGGATATTTCTTCCCACGATATTTACTTCCCTGGATCCCTGTCTAGCAGGGCGACTGACGTGATTACCCAGGGTGAATTTCCTATCTCCCATCCAATCGTCAAGGTTCCTTTTGAAGAGGGCCAAGGAGGCACTCGGCTTGACATGTATGGGCAGTCTTTTCCAGTGTATGGGGAGTCTCTGGGTCAGGAACCTATCCCCTCAAGTATGTTTTGTTCATTGCGATGACCAGGTTTAGATCCCTGGAGCGTGTGGCTCTGAGGGATTGGGATTTCTTTAAGTGGAGCATGTCCAACAGCTCAGGGTTTGACATGGCCTTGTATGTTAAGCAGAGATCGCCTCTGAATAGACAATATGCCACAGAGGAGTATAGCTGGAGTTTTTGTAGACTTCTAGCATAGGGCATCTGCTTTAGGCTTGTGATTCTTTGAGAGATTTCTGCGGCCTTTCCAGCTGTTGCAGATGTCTTTGGGTACATACCAAACGGGGCGGTGTACTCTATAATGGATCTAATGTGGGATGAGTACTGTGGGACAATTGCCTCTTTTTTTCTGGATGAAACGCCCTTGGTGATGTGTGCCACTTGGGATTTCCTTACTGTTGTGGCGATGTGGTTATTGAAGGTGAGACCACTGTCTTACCCGAGTCCCTAAGTCTCTCCTCACACTTTCGGTGTACTGCCAACTATGTGGTAATTCATGGGTACATGTTTTTTTCCAAAGGGGATAACTATACATTTCTTGGCATTTATCTTGAGCCCATGGCTCTGGCACCAAGCATCTGTTTCCGTAAGGCCCTTTTGTAGAATATCCACATAATTTGGGGATTCAATAATGGCTCCCAGTTTGCAGTCATCTGTGAACTTTGTTAGCTAGAGTCCCTTAGTGTTGGCCTGTACGTCAGAGAAGTAGATGCCAAACAAGTGGTCCCAGGACCGAACCCTGAGGTACTCCACTTCTCACTTGTCTGGAACTTGATATGGAGTCCGCTACTTTTACAGTCTGGGTTCTGTCAGTAAGCCAGTTGGCAACCCCATCGAGTGACGTAGGGATTTATGCCCAGCTTAGTAAGTTTATCTATGATTCCAGAGTAGGGGATGGTTTCGAAGGCTTTGACAAGGTCCAGTTAGGGTGTGTCTACCACCTTACCCTTGTCCACAGCTCTGGAGACAGATTCGAAGAAGTCAGTCAGGTTCAGGAGCCAAGATTGGCCCTTCACGAACCCAAACTGGGTGGGGTGCAGTGTTTGAAGGTTGCCAGTGTGATAATGCATTCCATGCCCTTGAAGATCAGGCTCGTCAGACTGATGGGATGGTAGTTCCCAGGATCCAAGGTGGATCCCCCCTTGTGGAGTGGGATAACTGTAGCTGTGCGCCACTCAGTGGGCACGAAGCCTGAGGTGAGGCTTTGATTAAACATGACACTTGAGTGAAGAGCCGGTTTACTTTGTAGTTCATGTAGTACACAGCCCAGGATGTCATTTGGTCCCATGGATGCTGTATTCTTAACTTTGGAGAGTGTGGATGTTCTTCGTGTTTCACTGTTGCAGTCATAACTGTAGGGTGCTCCTGCCGGCAGGCAGCCCGAGGTCGGCCAGAATCCCAAAGTCTGGGTCCGGCGTCGGCTGTATAAGCTAGTATCCTGACGTCAGCACGCCTTGGTACATAGCCCTCAGCCGACGCCATCTTCTCCAGTCTTTCTTGCTGTGCGGTGGAAAGCAGCTCGCAAAACGTTGGTTGGCGATTTTCGAACAGCATTCTTGGTTGTTGTCGGTCCGAAGTTGTTACTTCTCTTCTCAAAGCTAAGTACCCCGTTGGGGAATCTTTTTCTTGTTCCTCCGATGTCAGAAAAAGTTAATAATTGTATAGCGTGTGGGAAACAAATACCTCATAAATATTTCCACTCTTACTGTCTACCTTGCTTAGGCCCTGACCACGACGTTTCTTGTTGTCGGTTCTGTGCCAGGTTCAACTCTCGTACTATCAAGCAGGTAATGCGACTGGGCTTTAAATTATTTTGGCAGACGCTTCAATTACAGAATGTCGTCGGATACTACCGGAGTTCAAAAGAAGCGCAAAGATAAAGACAGGCCTCCGAGGTCCAAACAGGACACGTTGCAGCTGGAGCCAGCGTCCGGTTCGGCTGTCGTCAGTGAGGCGCTGTTGCAGCCCCTGTCGTCCGCCGCTTCTGAACCGATGGCCGATACGGACTCCCATGGGGAGCCATCAAGGCCCACTATTTTAACTGCTGCAGGACCTTCGGACGTCGCTCCTTCAGATGGGTCCGGAACCGCTGTGCAGGTACCGGCTTCTGAGGGGGTTTTCAGGCCTACTCACATTACTATTTCAAAGGCAAAGACAAAGACTCCTAAGTCTAAAGTTTCAGCTCAAGCTGCTTCTGAATCCACTCCCAAGACACAAAAACAATTATTGAGGATGGCTGAAGACTTGCTTACAATGATTAGGGGTTCTCACCCCCCTCCAGAGAAAAGGCCTCGACAGGATGTTACTCTGGATTCTTCTGACCAGGCCCCTCTGTCTCTTCTGTTTCTTCCTCTGATCAGGACTATTCCTTCCCCCCTTATGAGGATTCGGATGCTGAGGAATCTTTGCCCTCGGCCTCTCCGCCTGAGGATTTTTCTTTTGGGGAAACCTTGCATGAGATGAGGGAACATTTTCATTGGGAAGGACAGGAATATTCTGCTTCCAAAAAGAGGCTTAGAGAATTTCTTCTTCCTCAGCATAGGCCTTTAGCTATCCCTCCTGTTTTGGACATTGTGGATGATGCTTTTTCTGAGGCTAATTTGAATCCTGATTCCATGCCTCCTGCTCCTTCTAAGCCTGATAGATTTTATAGGGTTCCTGACTCTCATTTATTTTTATTTAAAAATCCTTCTGCAGACCCTGAAACTATTTCTCAGGGTTCTAAGGCTGCTAAGGTTGCTACTTCTAAAAATCCTATTCCCTCCGAGAAGGATTCTCATGCTTTAGACAGGTGGGGCAAAAAGGTTTATACTTCTGCTACCCTTTCTGTAAGGGCATTAAATTGCCAGTTTCATATGTTTAAATACCAGCAATTTCTTTTGTCTGTTTTAAAGCAAAAGCTTGCTTCCGTACCTGCTTGTGCAGAGGATAAGGAACTTCAGGATGTTTTGCATGCTACTGAACAGGTTAACAAGCATAGCTTACATTGTGGTTTTGATGCCCTGGATGCTTCCTGTAGGGCTGCTGCCTCTGGTACTGTGATTAGGAGACATGCCTGGCTTCAGAACAAAGTTTGCCTGAACAGGTTAAGGCTAAGTTATTAGATGCCCCTGTTCAACATGATGTTCTTTTGGTTCTAAGGCTGAGGAAGTTATTAAAAAGATGGAAGAAAAGGCAAAGTCCATGCAGACTGTAAAAGATTTCTTGCAGGTTCAGCCTCCTAGATTTTCCAGGAATTGGCCCTCTAAAATTGGTCCTTTCCCACGCCTGACAGGCCTCAAAGAGGAAGATATAGACGCTCAGAGGTCGTGGTCAAGGCCAGACCTCGTACAGATCTAGACAATGGACTGCTTCTTCACCTAGAAGGGAGAAGACAGATCCCAATCTCAAAGAAAACAAACTCAATGACTCTCTCGGTTGGGCTTCAGGACCTCTTTACCTGGATGCCCTCTCGGAGGAGAACTGTCTCTTTTTTACAGGAATTGGACTCATATTACCCAGGACAAATGGGTATTGGATGTGATTTTAAAAGGTTACAAGTTCCACTTTCATACTTTGCCAAGGACTCACGGTTGGCCAGATCTGCCAAAACTTCAATGGTCAGAGGCCTTAACTCAAGTGGATGCTCTTCTGGCCATGAGAGCCATAGAGCCTGTTCCACTCTTGGAAATGGGAAAAGGATTTTATTCAAGGCTGTTTCTGGTTCCCAGAAAACAAAACTCTTTGAGACCTATTCTGGACCTTTCTGTGTTAAACACCTTTTTGGAAATTCCAAAGTTCAAGATGCTCACTCTGCAACAGTTACTTCCAATGCTCTCTCAGGACGCCTGGATGGTGACATTGGACTTAAAGGAAGCCTATTTGCATATCCCTATCAGACAAGAACGCAGGAAATTCCTCAGGTTCAAGGCAGGTTCGAGGCACTTTCAATTCTCTGTTCTGCCCTTTGGTTTATCTACTGCGCCCAGAGTCTTCACCAAGTGCCTGGCACCAGTAGTGGCTTACTGCAGACTTCAGGGGATTCAGATTTACCCCTATTTGGACGACTGCCTTATTCAGGCAGACAGCAAAGATCTTCTGCTTCAACACCTACACTTCGTTCAGCGTCTTCTCCTCTTACTGGGATTCTCAGTGAACATAAAAAAGTCGCATTTGATCCCTTCTCAACAAATGGTATTCTTGGGAGCCCTCTTAAACACAACCTTACAAAGGGCCTACCTCACTCCAGAAAAACAAACTCAGCTGGCTTCTACTTTCAACACCTTGGCAACTCTATCTCAGCTCACTGCAAGGAAATTCCTGCAGGCTCTGGGCTACATGGCTTCCTGCATTCTGTTGATTCCAAACGCAAGGCTTCACATGAGAAAGCTTCAATGGTATCTGAAAAGTGTATGGTCACAGCATTATCACGATCTGGATATTCTGATTCCTCTGATCCCCTGCCTCCAGAAGGAGTTCCTCTGGTGGTCCAGGGCATGCATTTTGAACGAAGGAAAACCTTTTCGTCTCCCTCATCCTACTCAAATCCCAACCACGGACGCCTCGGATTATGCGTGGGGAGCACATTTTCTAGACAATTGCCAGCAAGGAACCTGGACAAAGGACCATCTTCACTGGCACATCAATCTGAAGGAGAGGTTGGCAGTTCAAAATGCCCTTTTGGCCTTCAAGCACCTTTTACAACCAGGGCCTCTGCTAATTCGCACAGACAACACCACGGTCATGTGGTACATCAACAAGCAGGGGGGATCTCATTCTTACCCCCTTTGCAGACTGGCTATGAGTTTATGGGACAGCTCTAAATTTGAATCTGCATCTCCAGGCTCAATTCATTCCAGGAAAACAAAATCTTTTAGCAGACAGCCTGAGCAGAAACATTTCAGATCCTCACGAATGGATGCTAGACACCAACTTGTTCAAAAGGATTACTACAGTTTGGGGATGTCCCCAGATAGATCTGTTTGCATCCCATCTCAATCATCGGCTGCCTCGCTTTTGCACCAGGTGCTTCCAGAAAACAGCATGGAGAGTGGATGCCCTGTCTTTCAGTTGGAGAAGTCGGTCTGCATATGCCTTCCCTCCTCTTCCTCTACTGCCTCGGGTACTACTGAAGATAAAGCAGGACAAGCCCAAGTTCCTCATCTTGATTGCTCCAAATTGGCCTCGACAGTTTTGGTATCAGACTCTAAAGCTCCTGTTCTCGGGGCCTCCTTGGATTCTTCCACTGAACCCTTCGCTTCTGTCCCAGCATCAGGGTCAGTTACTACATTCCAACCTCAAGACCCTTTGCTTGGCAGCTTGGCTCTTCAAAGGAATTTGATTGCCTCTAGTCTTCCCAAACAAGTTTTGGATGTTCTTTTGGAAGCTAGAGCGCCTAGCACTAGGAAATCTTATGCCTCTAAATGGAAGAGGTTTTCTATTTGGATGCAGGACCGAGGTTCTGATCCTCAGGTTCCTGATCTCTCCTCTATTTTGCTTTACCTTCGGAGCTTTTATCTAAGGGACTTTCATTTTCTTCCATTAAGATTCATGCTTCTGCTATCTCTGCGCATTTCAGTTCTGATCCTCCTGTTTTTTCACATCCTTTGGTGAAGCAGTTCTTGAGGGGGGCTAAGAATTTGCCTCCAAGGACCCCTCCGGTCCCTGCCTGGGATCTTAATTATGTTTTAGAAAAACTTACTTTGCCTCCTTTTGAGCCTGCTGCATCTTCAGATATCAAGTTTCTATCTTGGAAGACTGTTCTTTTGTTAGCTTTGACCTCTGCCAGAAGGGTCTCAGAGTTGCAAGCTCTTATGGCTGTGGAACTTTACCTTATTTTCCATCAGGACAGAGTATCCTTGAGGACCAATCCTACTTTCATGCCTAAGGTGATTTCGAAAGTGGCCTTGAATCAGACAATTCACCTTCCTACTTTCTTTCCAAATCCTCAAAATAAAGGGGAAAGGATTTTGCATTCATTGGATGTGCACAGACAGTTAAGATTTTACTTGGACAAGACTAAGGATTTCAGAAAGTCTAACCAAGTGTTTGTTTCCTTTGCCTCCAGTTCACTTGGAAAACCTATTTCTAAACAAACCATTTCCAAATGGATTGCTTATGGGATCAGATTTTGTTACACTCATCATGGTAAACAGTTTCCTGGAACCATTAGAAGTCATTCTACTAGAGCAGCTGCTACTTCTACAGCTTTTCTCAGAGGAGTACCTACCAAGGATATCTTGGAAGCTGCCACTTGGAGTTCAGTGCATACTTTTTCCAAGCACTACAATCTCCCTTTGTTTTCTAAGTCTAGGGCAGGCTTTGCCTCTGCTGTCTTGCAGGGTATTCTTGCCTCCCCTTTTCTATCTAAAGCCTCCTCCCTCTCTACACTGCTTTGGGATTCCACCCTACAGTTATGACTGCAACAGTGAAACACGAAGAACATAGTACAGTTGTGTACACCTACCATAAATGTAGATGTTAGAGTGTCTTCACTGTTGCAGTCGAGGTTTCCCTCCCTCCTATCCCCTCTTCTTCTCTCTTTTGTGGTGTATGTGTTTCCTTGTTGGATTCATTTTTGATTTATTGGGGTATTCTGACATCTAGGGCAAGAAAGGCTGGAGAAGATGGCGTCGGCTGAGGGCTATGTACCAAGGCGTACTGACGTCAGGATACTAGCTTATACAGCCGACGCCGGACCCAGACTTTGGGATTCTGGCCGACCTCGGGCTGCCTGCCGGCAGGAGCACCCTACAGTTATGACTGCAACAGTGAAGACACTCTAACATCTACATTTATGGTAGGTGTACACAACTGTACTTTTCTACCTGTGTGGCCGTGATTACCGGATTTTGACTATCTTTTGGTATCGATATGGGCCATTTAGGGGGTGAGAGGCGGGTGAAGTTGGCATTAAATCCATCTGCCAGGATATTGGCAACATCCTTGGGATCGGTATATTTAATGCCATTCTGTTGTAGTTCAGAGCAGATCTGCGCATTGCCATTTAGATTCTTGACATAACTTCTGCCTTGTGGATGTTCGTGTTTCACTGTTGCAGTTATTACTCTTGGGTTATCCTAACCTTCTGGCAGGCTACCCGCAGTCGGCCTGATTTCCAAAGTCTAGGTCCGTCATCGGTTGCTGTCGCCTCTTCCCTGACGTCAGTGCGCCAGTGGTATAAAAGATGCAGCCGATGCCATTTTCTTCAGTCTTTCTTGCCGCGCGGTGCCCAAAGCAAAAGCAGTTTGCAAGTGACCGAAGTCTTCATTAAAGCTAAGTACCCGGTTGGGGAAACTTTTTTTCTTGCTCCAGAACGATGTCAGAAAAAGCTAACAATTGTATTTCTTGTGGGGAAGCAAATACCTCATAAGGATTTTCACTCTTACTCTATTCCTTGCCTAGGCCCTGATCACAACGTTGCTAGCTGTCTGTTTTGTGCTAGATTTAACCAACGCACTATTAAGCGTCTGATTTTGCATTTCATTACTGTGGCCGAAGATTTAATTATATAATACCGTCGGAACAGCCGACTGGAGTTTACAAAAAATGCAAGGAAAAGAATAGGCATTCGAGGTCCAAAACAGACGACGAGGCCTCCGTTAGGCCATTCGCCAGTTCTCAGTGAGGTGCTTTCGCAGCTCCTGCCGCCCGCTACCTCAGAGCCACAGGCCGTATCCGACTCCCTCGTGGGGCCGTCTGGGCCTCTGGGTACTCAAGGTATTGGACACTCTGAAATCATTCCCTCAGATGGGCCCGGAGCCGCTGAGCAGGCATCGGCTTCTGAGGGTGTCTTCAGACCTACACAGTTATATGTTAAACCATCTTCAGCTTCAAAGACTAAAGCAGCTCTAAAGACAAAGAAACAAGTACAGCAATCTCCTACTCAGACTTGCATGCTTAAAAAACAGATGCTTAAAATGGCCGAAGACCCAATTACTTTGATCAGGGGTACCCATCCCCCTCCTAAGAGGCCTAGGCAAGAGACAGAATATGATTCTTCTGATCAGCTTTCTATTTCCTGTGATTCCTCTTCCGAACAGGATTATTCTATGCCTCCCTATGAGGACTCTGATGCTGAAGAATCCATTCCTTCCGCCTCTCCTCCTGAGGATTATTCTTTTGGGGAAGTGCTGCATACCATGAGGGAGCATTTCCACTGGGAGAGCCAAGATTACTCTGAATCTAAGAAAAGGCTCGGAGACTTTCTGCTACTTCCTCAGCACAGGCCCCTTGCTATTCCACCTGTTCTAGACATTGTAGATGATGTATTTTCAGAGTCCGGCCTGTCCCCTAACTCTCTACCACCTGCCAAGCCAGACAGATACTGCAGGGTCCCGGATTCCCATAAATTCCAATACAAAAACCCCGCTGCAGACCCAGAAACTATATCTCAGGGTGCCAAAGGGGGTCAGTTTCCACTGCAAAAAACCCTGTCCCCTCTGATAGGAATTCTAGGGCACTGGACAGAGGGGGGGGGGTTTACACTTCTGCTACCTTGGCTGTAAGGGCTTTAAATTGTCAGTTTCATATGCTTAAATTGTCAGTTTCATATGCTTAAATATCAGCAATACTTAATGTCACTGCTTAAACAGAAAATGTTGACAAATACTTAATGTTCAGAGAACAAAGAAATGCAGGATTTATTGCATGCAGCAGAACAAGTGGAAAAGCATACTTTGCAAAGTGGTTATGATTCACTGGAGGCCTCTTGCAGGGCCACTGTTACAGGTTCTGTTATTAGAAGGCATGCTTGGTTAAAGGAGCAGAATCTGCCTGATCATGTTAAAGCAAAATTATTAGATGCCCCATTACAGCATGATACTTTGGTGCTAAAGCAGAAGAGGTGGTGAAGAAAATGGAGGATAAAGCGAAATCCATGCAGACAGTTGAGGATTTCTTACAGGTACTGCCACCCAGATTTAGCAGGAACTGGCCTTCTAAAAATTGGTCCTTTACAGTGTCAGACCACAAAGAGGCAGATAGACGTCCCAGAGGCAGATCTCAGCCCCAAGGCTCATATAGGCCTAAACAATGGGGTGCTCCTACCTCCAAAAGCGGAGAAGATGAATCACAACCTTACAGGAAACATTCCCAGTGACTTCCCTCTGCCAGATCCAAGCACTTTTCTTTTGGCAGCCCCCTTGGGGGGGAAAACTAGCACTTTTTTCATCAAATTGGCAAATGGGTCCTGAACATAGTGTCCCAAGGCTACAGGTTCCATTTTCACACCCTACCAAGGGCAAAATGTATGCCAGACCTGCCACACAATCAGTGGGCAGATACAGCCCTCATGTACATGAGTGCCATTCAACAAGTACCACAACAAGAGCAGGGGCAAGGGTTCTACTCCAGACTTTTCTTTGTGCCCAGAAAAGACAAAACCTGGAGACCAATTCTGGACCTGTCTATACTAAGCACGTTTTTGGAGGTTCCAAAATTCAAGATGTTGACTCTACAGCAGCTGCTGCCCATGCTGGGCAAGAAGGCTTGGCTCGTAACTTTGGACCTAAGAGGCATACCTGCATGTCCCAATCAGACAATCTTGCATAAGATACCTCAGATTCATAGCTGGCTCAATGCACTGCCCTTTGGCTTATCTGCTGCGCCCAGGGTCTTCACAAAATGCTTGGCACCAGTAATTACATTTTGCAGACAGAGGAATTCAAATATATCCCTACTTGAACGACTGCCTTATTCAAGCAGAGACCAAAGACATTCTTCTAAAGCATCTGGCGTTTGTAAAAAAAATTACTAATTGGCCTAGGGTACACAGTAAATGAAAAGAAATCAAAACTAGTACCCTCTCAAGAGATAATATTCCTGTGTGCAAGCTTAAATACAACTGCCCAGATGGCTTATCTCACGCCAGACAAACAAAAGCAACTGACTTCTTACTTCAAAAAATTGGCAACAAAGACCCAGTTATCTGCAAGGAAAATCCTGCAGGCCTTGGATTTCATAGCATCTTGCATTCTACTAATTCCATATTCCAGACTGCATATGAGGAAACTACAATGGTATCTAAAAAGTATTTGGACTCAGCATTGCCACAGCCTGGAGAAAGTAATTGCCCTCAATGTCCTTCAAGGATGCATCTGCAGTCCTTACATATGGGTTGTCCTGCCTCAGGCAGCCCTTCGGTCAGCCGGATTCCAAAGTCTGGGTCCGGCGTCGGCTGCTGTCGCTCTCTTCCCTGACATCAGAGCGCCTGGGGTATAAAAGCGTCAGCTGACGCCATCTTCCTCAGTCTTTCTTGCCGCACGGTGCCCACAGCAGAAGCAGTTCGCAAGTGCCGGTCGGCCAGCTCCTGTGATTTCAGCTACCGAAGTCTTCAAAAAAGCTAAGTACCCCATTGGGGACTCTTTCTTGCCTCAGCCGATGTCAGATCAAACTGTTAAAGTTAATAGTTTAACTTGTGGGAAACAAATACCTCATAAGGATTTCCACTCTTACTGCTTACCCTGCCTAGGCCCAGACCACGACGTCTCGGCCTGTACAGCCTGTGCTTCCTTCAATAAACGCACTCTTAGGCGTCTGGCAGAGTTTGCAGAGGAATATTTTGGGGAAAATTTCAGTTGTATCATGCCGTCGGAGCTTCCAACAGCTCATTTACCCAAAAAATGAAAGGATAAGGACCGACACACGCGGTCCGCTGTTTCGGCAGACTCCACGCCTAGGCCTACTGTGAGTGTTTCGGTCTCTACTGAAGCAGAATCTCTACTGCTTCCGACCGACACCGCATAGCCGGTAACTTCGGTACCGGAGGCCACCACTGAGTCGGTCATAGAATTTCCCTCTGAAACCTGTGCTCAGGAAATATCCGACACCATTTCTGTTGATAAAACTACTCCAGCACGTGGGGCAGCCAGGCCTCCTGTATCCATGTCCATTAAGGCCTTTGCACTTGCTAAAGCTGCTAAACAGCCAAAATCTCTCCCTCCCAAGGCTATTCCTCAGGGATCCACTACCGGTTCACAAATTTTAAGTTTGGCTGAAGACCTTATTTCCTTAATCAGGGGCTCTCAGCCACATCCAGACAGGGGCTCTCATCCACCTCCAGGCAAAAGGCCCAGGGTTGAGCAGACAGATCCCCAGTCTTCTGATGAGGCCTCAGATGACTCTGCCCTTTCAGATTACCAGGAGGAGGCCCTTCTGCCCTACAAGGATTCTGATGCAGAGGAATCTATTCCCTCAGCCTCCCCCCCTGAAGAGTTTTCCTTTGGGGAGACCCTTCACTCCATGAGAGAGCATTTCAAATGGCAAGGCCAGGAATTCTCTGATTCCAGGAAGAGGTTAAGGACTTTTTTGCATTTACCTCAGCATAGACCTTTGGCTATTCTTCCTGTCTTAAATGTTATAGAAGATGTGTACTGAGTCTGGTATTTCCCCTGACTCCCTTCTTCCGGCTCCTGTCAAACCCGACAGGTACTACAGGGTCCCGGACACTCATCTATTCCTTTACAAGGGCCACTCTGCTGACCCAGAAACTATTTCCCAGGGCCCTAAAGGGGTTACAACCACCACTACTAAGAATCCACTTCCTTCTGATAGGGAATCCAGGGCTTTAGAGAGATGGGGTAAAAAAGTGTATACTACTTCCACACTTTCTATGAGAGCATTAAATTGTCATTTCCATATGATACAGTATCAAGAGTATCTGTTACATGAATTGCATAAAAAACTAACCTCGCCTGCCTGAACCCTTAGATCGCATGGCGCTTCAGGATCTGGTGCATAACTCTCAGCAGGTTAGCAACCATTTCTTACAGTGTGGTTATGATGCATTGGAAGCTTCATGTAGGTCAGCAATGACAGGTGCAGTCATATGTAGACATGCTTGGCTGAAGGAACAAACACTGCCAGATCATGTTAAAGCGAAGCTTCTGGATGCACCACTGGAAAAACAAAAGTTATTTGGTTCCATGGCTCAAGAGGTCTTAAAGAAATTTGAGAAAAAGGCTAAATCAGTACAAACAGTCAAAGATTTTCTCCAGGTCCAGCCACCAAGATTCAGCAGAAATTGGCCTTCTAAGAATTGGTCCTTTCCAGACACAGACAGATTTCAAAGAGGAAAAAACAGACGTGCCAGAGGTAGAGGGCAAGCTCGAGGCTCCTACAGAGGACGTCAATGGCAGCCTCCTAAACAGAGAGGTAGTGCAGGACCTACAACTACTGTGCAAGGACAATCTCAATGACTTGACTTTGACTCCGCCAACCAGGGCTCATTTGGAAGCACCTTTGGGCAGAAAGCTGTCTTTATTCTCAGAAAATTGGCACAGTATTACAAAGGACAAATGGATACTGCAAATAATAGACAAAGGATACAGATTCCATTTTTATACATTACCAAAAAGACAAAGCATGCCAAACCTGATACCAAATCAAAGGGCAGAGGCTTTCAAGCAAATTTCCAACCTACTACAAATGAAGGCAATAGAAAAGGTTCCTTTCACAGAACAAGGCCAAGGATTTTATTCCAGACTATTCCTTGTTCCAAGAAAAGAAAAACAATGGAGGCCTATTCTGGACTTGTCCGCACTGAATACTTATCTCATCGTGCCAAAATTCAAAATGCTGACTTTACAGCAACTCCTTCCCATGCTGGGCAAGGGGTCCTGGCTGGTAACTCTAGACCTCAGAGGCATACCTGCATGTCCCTATCAGACAAAGTTGCAGAAGACACCTTAGATTTCTTGCAGGTTCAGAGGATTATCAATTCTCAGCATTGCCCTTTGGCTTATCTACTGCGCCCAGAGTATTCACGAAATGTCTGGCATCAGTAATTGCACATTGCAGACTTCAGGGGATTCAAATATACCCATACCTGGACGACTGCCTTATACAAGCGGACAGCCAACAAACACTGGTAAAACACTTGAACTATGCCATCCGCGTACTACAGGCCTTGGGATACACAGTCAACATTCAGAAATCAAGGCTTGTTCCTTCCCAACGAATAATTTTCCTGGGTTCAAAGCTGGATACAAACACCCAAATGGCTTTTCTCAGAGGAAAAACAAGAACAATTACCGGATTATTTCAGAAATCTGACACAAACCCAGCTGACTGCAAGGAAAATCCTGCAGGCCCTGGGTTTCATGGCATCTTGCATTCTTCTGATTCCACAAGCAAGGCTACATATGAGGAAACTACAATGGTACCTAAAGAGTCTATGGTCTCAACACAGTCACAGCCTAGAAGCTTTGATCCCCCTCATTCCATGCCTTCAAAAGGAATTTCTGTGGTGGGCACAAGCAAGCCAGTCAAACATGGGCCTGCCTTTCAGCAAGCCACATATCAGCCAAACCATTACAACGGACGCCTCAGACCATGGATGGGGAGCGCACATGGAGGGCAGATGCATTCAGGGGCAATGGACACAAAATGAATTGCGCCTGCACATCAACCAAAAGGAAATGCTGGCAGTGATACATTCAATCGAGGCCTTCAGACACTTTCTGCATCAAGGTCACCTGCTAATAAAGACAGACAACACCACAGCTATGTGGTACATAAACAAGCAAGGAGGAACCCATTCCTACCCTCTTTGCAGGCTGGCAATGAATCTTTGGGAACTTTCCCTAAAACTCAATATAGAGCTGCAGTCCCAGTTCGTACCAGGAAAGGACAATGTACTGGCGGACAGCCTAAGCAGAAACATCATGGATCCACACGAATGAATGTTGCACCCAGACATTTTTCTTCAGCACAATCATGGGGAAGGCCGGACATAGATCTTTTTGCCTCCCACCACAACCATCAACTGAAGAAATTCTGCACAAGGACATACCATCCTCAAGCATGGAAAGTGGACGCCCTCTCCTTCAGCTGGAATGCTCTAACAGTATATGCATTCCCACCTCTACCGTTAATGACCAAAGTCTTACTGAAGATCAGGACAGAGCAACCAAAAGTGATTCTGATAGCCCTGGACTGGCCAAAACACTGGTACCCACTGTTAGAGCATGTCACGCACGAAACCGTGGCCTCTACCACAATGGCCACTTCTTCTGACACAGCACAATTACAAAACTCTGCACTCCAGCCTAAAAACCTTGCAGCTGGCAGCCTGGAAAATACCTGGACTCCTCGCCAGGATAAACTATCCAAGAGGGTAAAGGTTATCATGGAAGCTCGGCGGCCTTCCACAAGAAAGGCATATTCAGCGAAATGGAAAAGATTTCGTTCCTGGAGCACCGCAAAGGGTCAAGATCCGACAGTAATGAGCATTCCACATATCCTTGAATACTTGGCTGAAATGCTCCATAATGGCCTTTCTTATTCTTCCATAAAAATTCATGCTTCAGCAATTTCAGCAGAGTACAACACTGATCCACCTGTATTTTCACATCCTCTGCTAAGGCAGTTTCTAAGAGGGATAAAAAACATCAACCCTCCAAGGAAACCACCAGTGCCTACATGGGACCTTAACTTCATGTTGGAAAAATTAACTCTACCTCCCTTTGAACCAGCAGCATCGTCAGAACTGCAATTCCTGTCTTGGAAGACTGCCTTCCTTCTGGCCATAACCTCAGCAAGAAGAGTATCTGAGTTACAGGCTCTCATAGCAGTACAGCCATTTCTCATTTTCCATCAGGACAGAGTCTCTTTGAGAACCAATCCTTCATTCATGCCAAAGGTGGTATCCAGGGTCTCACTGAACCAAGCTATCCACTTGCCTACCTTCTTTCCAAATCCGCAAAATAAAGGAGAGAAACTTCTGCATACCCTGGACATTCACAGACAGTTGCGCTACTACTTGGACAGAACTAAGACAGAAAATCTGGCCAACTCTTTGTAGCATATGCTGCTGGTGTACAAGGAAAAGCAATTTCCAAACAGACAATTTCAAAATGGATAGGAAATTGCATTCGATTCTGTTACTCTTTTCATGGAAAACCTGTGCCAGCTAACATCAGGCCTCATTCCACCAGAGCAACAGCCACCTCCACAGCCTTCTTAAGGGGGACTGCAGATGCATACCTATCGGACATCTACATTTGTAGTAGGTACAAAACTGTACTTTTCCCTGCCTGCAACAGGAGTTTCGATGGTGGACAGAGGCCTGTCATTACAACAAGCGTCTGCCATTCACTTTACCCACAGCCAGACAGACAAAGGATGCATCAGATTATGCCTGGGGGGCCCATATGGCAGGAAAATGTATTCAGGGCACATGGCCTGCAATCCAGGTGCATCTTCACATCAATCAAAAAGAGATGCTAGCTGTTGAGAATGCCCTGACAGCTTTCAAGGATCTACTTAATCCAGGACAGCTACTGATGAAGACAGACAATACTACAGTCATGTGGTATATAAACCAACAGGGAGGTACACATTCCTACCCCCTCTGCAGACAAGCAATGACCCTATGGGACACAGCATTAGCTTATCAAGTTCACCTGCAAGCACAATTCCTGCCAGGGAAAACAATTACTCTGGCAGACGAACTAAGCAGAAACCTCATGGATCCCCACGAGTGGAAACTGGATCCATAAGTCTTCAGCATGATGACAAGGAAATTGGGATGCCCAGACCTAGATCTAATTTGCCTCCCCTCACAACTGCCAATTAGAGATTTTGCACATGGATTTATCACAAACAAGCATGGAGTGGATGCCCTATCCTTCAGCTGGAAAAACCTAACAGTATATGCCTTTCCTCCACTGCCTCTCCTTCCCAGGGTACTCCTAAAGGTCAGACGAGAAGCCAAAAATGATACTGATTGCACCAGACTGGCCACACCAGCACTGATACCCAATCCTAAAGAGCTTGTCTCAAGGTCCAGCATGGATATTGCCTCAAACTTCTCATTTGCTGACCCAACAAAACAATCAGATCCTGCCCAGCCAATTCAGGACCTTAAATCTGGCAGCATGGTGGATAATGTAGCCATTCAGAACACTCCTCTTTCAAAAGCTGTGATGGATGTTATCTTGGAGGCCAGGAGGCCCAGTACCAGAAAATCTTGTGCAGAAAAATGGAAGAGATTCTGTTTGGAACCAGGAAAAAGGCATTGACACACATGTACCAAATATCACTAAGATTTTACAATACCTTACTGAGATGCTGGACTAAGGCCTTTCTTTTTCATCAATTTAAGATTCATGCCTCTGCCATTTCAGCCCATTACAATACGGAACCACCTATCTTTTCTCATCCTTTAATAAGGCAGTACCTCAGAGGGGCCAAAAATATCAGGCCTCCAAGGAGAGCACCAATTCCGGCATGGGACCTAAATTATGTCTTGGAAAAACTCACACCGTCTCCATTTGAGGCAGCCTCAACAGTGGATATACAATTCTTATCCTGGAAAACAGCTCTGCTCCTAGCAATAACCTCTGCAAGACGAGTCTGAGTTACAAGCAGTCATGGCTGTGGAACCTTTTATCATTTTTTCATCCAGACAGGGTTTCTCTGAGGACAAACCCAACATTTATGCCTAAGGTGGTGTCCACTGTGGCCCTCAACCAAACCATTCACTTGCCTACCTTTTATGCAAATCCACAGAACAAGGGTGAGAAAATTCTGCTTTCTTTGGACATACACAGGCAGCTATGCTTCTACTTGGATAGAACTAAAGCTTTCAGAAAACTGAGCAACTTTGTGCCGTATGCTGCAGGATCATAGGGAAAGGCTATCTCAAAACAGACTGTTTCTAAATGGATAGGCCATTCATCCGTTTCTGCTATTCTCAGCATGGCAAATCAGTGCCTAAGGGCATTAGGCCTCATTCTACCAGAGCAGCAGCCACTTCAGCAGCCTTCTTCAGAGGAGTACCAACCAAAGACATCTTTGGCTGCAACTTGGAGTTCATTGCACACCTTTGCGAAGCACTACCACTTACCTCTTTACTCTAAATCCCAGAGCAGGCTTAGCCACTGCAGTTCTGCAGGGCCTCTTAACCTCTCCTAATTCTGCTTAGCCCAGCCACCCATCCTCCGCTTTGGGATTCAACCCAAGAGTAATGACTGCAACAGTGAAACACTATGAACATAGTACAGTTGTGTACCTACCATAAATGTAGATGTTAGAGTGTATTCACTGTTGCAGTCCTGGTTACCCACCATCCCCCTTTTTCTTTGCTGGGACTTGACTGTACTTCTCTATCCTATACAACCTATGTGGTGTATTTGCTTGTAGATGAAGGAAATGTTTATTTTTGTGCATGTGTACTTATTGGCATAATTTTCAGCCTACCAGTTTGGGGGCACCTGACATCTGGGGCAAGAAAAACTGAAGAAAATGGCATCGGCTGCATCTTTTATACCCCTGGCGCACTGACATCAGGGAAGAGGCGACTGCAACCGATGTCGGACCTAGACTTTGGAATTCAGGCCGACTGTGGGTAGCTTGCCAGGATAACCCAAGTGTAATGACTGCAACAGTGAACACACACTAACATCTACATTTATGATAGGGACACAACTGTACTTTCTAAGGGAAATTTTGAAGAGCAGATTTTCTGGCACTTGTAGTTTAACCGCAGGCCTGCAGTGTGCTACACAGTGTGAAAAATGTGCAAAACACGTGTTTTTAAGCCAGAAAGTTGAAAGGGAATAGAAATCAGCCCAAAATGGCTAATAAAAATTACAATTTCAAAGCTGGAAACCACTCCTCTTGTGTTGGATAGGCAGTACAATGCTCACCACTCTGACTGGTCAGCAGTAGGACTTACCTCTACCACAGTAAAGTCTGGATAGCACTGATCACAGAAAATGAAGTCCTGAAACCAGCAAATCCTGGGATCTGGACTATACTAGCTAGGAAAGGCAGGAAAACAGCAAACAAGATAGTATTTTATTTATTTTTTTTGGTTAAAACGGGCTTAATGCAATAATATGGTAAATAAACACAGAAAAGGCTAATGCACTTGAGTGTGTAGCCCTAAACAGTAAATGCTAGTAAAACTCTGCAAAATTAGTAATTTAAAACTTTTTAAATGAAGCAAGGCAAGTGTACACCTGAAAAACAATTTAAGAGGCAGTAATACAGTAGAATAAGTAGCTAGTCTACATGTACAGAATAGTCTATATATTCAGAAAAGCAGCTAAAACAGCACTAAAACAATTCAGATGCAGTGCAACCTAGAGCACTTGAGGTGTAGCAATATTAAGGCAAATACAGTTTTAATAAATGCACTAAAATATACTCCATTTCCAAAATTTCCAACCTGAGAAAGATGTACTGGCATCTTCGCTCAGTATAGGCCCCACCACTCTCACCCCCTAGAGTTCAGAATCCCACTTCTCCCCTGCCTCCACCAAGAGCACTAGTGGTGGATGGCCCAGGTGACCCTAAACTCTGGGCTCCCCCTACAGTTGCCCCTCCCCTTCTCAGATCATGCACACAGATGCCTCAGATCTGGGCTGGGGGATAACATTAGACACAAGAACAGTACAAGATTTGTGGAAAAAGAAAACACCAACAATGGCATGTCAACAACAAGGAAATGGCCATACTTCTGACCATGCAGGCTTTTCTACCTTTCCTCAGACAGGGCATTCTGAAGATTTTCAGACACCACCACTGTGATGTGGTACTTGAGCAAGCGAGGAGGGCCCAAGTCCTACCTCCTGTGCAGGCCAGCCCTACAGGTATGGGATCTAGCTGTTTCCCAGGGGATCTCCCTCCAGGCAACCTACATCCCGTCCCAACACAATTGCCAGGCAGACTCGTTAAGCAGAATTTCCTCACAGTCATGAGTGGATGCTGTCAAGTTAGGTATTCCTAGATCTGATTCACAGGTGGGGTATTCCACAGATAGACTTGTTCGCCTCCTCCACAAACAGGCAATTCCAGAGCTATTGCTCCAGAACTCATGACCCGGAGTAGTCAGCAGGACTCGCCAGAAATTTTGTTGGTGACCCTCTTGTGGCCAAGGCAGCACTGGTTCCCCCTACTTCATTTATCCAAGGGCAATCACCACCTCAGTGGATCTACTCGCACAGCACCAGGGGACGCATTCACCCACAGTGAAGATCCCTGCGTCTCTCTCTCTGGCTGATAGGATTCTGATTCCCCTTCAGACACCTGTACAAAGAGGATGTGCTCTGTCCTGCAGGAGGCCAGGTAACCAAACACAAGGAAATCCTATCTCTCTAAATGGAGAAGGTTTTCTGTCTGGTGTCAGCAGACAGAGCCTCTGGACAGCGACCTGCCTCTAATTCTTTTACCTGTGTGAACTGCTAAATACCGGCTTGTGTTACTCTTCCTTAAAAGCAGACTTGTCTGCCATTTCTGCCTGCCTATGGAGCCTCCACTAGGGTCTAGACTTTAAGCTAAGCTATTCCTAAAAGGTGTTTTACACTTAAGATCCCCCCTAGAAAACAGAATCCTCCTCCCAGGGAACTTTGTGCTGGAAACTCACTCTGACACCCTTTGAACCAGCTGGCAAGGCTGACTTGAAATTTTGCATTTGAAAAACAGTACTGCTAGTAGCTTTGACATCAGCCAGGAGGGTCTCAGAGCTCCAAGCCCTCATGGCTACTCCACCTGCCTAGTTTTCAATATGGACAGGGTCACCCTCATGATTAATCCCTCCTTCACCCCCAAGGTGGTTAACCTCTCCCTAAATCAGGGTATTCATCTGCCCACCTTCTTTCCAAATCCTCAGGGAGACCATGAGAGTCCTTAACTCCCTGGATATACACGGACAACTTTGTTTCTACTAGCATAAGACCAAGCCTATATACAAATCGGACCAACTGTTTGTTTCCTTCCACCCCAGGGCTGTGGGGAAAGCTTTGGGAGAACAAACCCATTTCTTGGATTGCTAGGGCCCATTTACTTTCGTTACTCATTATGGAAAGACACCAACGGGCAATGTCAGAGCCCATTCCACAAGGGCCTTGGCTTCCTCTGGACTTTTTTAAAGGTCTAGATGCTAACTCCATTCTGGAAGCTGCTGCCTGGTCATCTGTGCAAACCTTCAGGGTGACGCTACAAGCAGGACCACATCTCCAGGACCAGAACAAGATTTGCCAGGGCTATCCTGCTTGGGTTCCTGGAATTCTCATCCAGACCACCACCAAGCCAACAGTGAGCTTATGTACTCTCCCACTAATGAATACTGCAACATTGGAATCGAATGACACAGGATAGTTTTGTGTAAAATCTTACCATAATCTTTCGCTACCTCCATCCCCCTGTTCTCCTTGCACTTGCTGTCCTCTGCTGCTATACAGGCTATGCTATCAGGACTGGCTCCATCCAAGACTGGAGTCCATCTGAGGACTGGTGCATGCAGACATCACATTTATGGCCCACATACCAGCCAACAAGTCAGACGTCTGATGCACCAGCAGGGACTGGAAAAGCTTTGGCAATCTGGGAAGAAGGGTAAACCCACTAGTGAATACTGCAACATGGAAAAGGAGGACATCAATGGTTATGGTAAGATTTTATACAACTTTCCTTTACTACAGTTCGTGGTAGGCAAAACCTCATGAGCCTAATCTTTACCCATAATGCTCCCCTCCCAGTTACCTCAGATCTCATTTGCCACTTTTCATAACATGTGCCTTTGCCATTTCTCTCGAGCTAAGGGTTTTTTGATGTATGTATGTTTGTTTCTGAATTCTTTGCTACTTTGTTATAGCTAATCTTACTAATAGTTAACTTTATAACTCTACCCACTTCGTTTCCAAGTTTTTTTGAATTTGTCCTTTCCTTTCTTTCCGTACACCTCTGTGTAATCTGGTCTGTCATTGTTAGCTTTTTATTTATTTATTTTTACAACAAAAATAGAAGGATGAATCCAAAAAGTATCACTCTCCACAGTACTACGCTACCTGTGCCAAACTCAGTCCAGGATCATAAAATAACATATAAAGCACAGTAGCGATGCAAGGCAGTAAGCACAACACTAACCAAAGCAGAGAGAAAACCGCTGCTTCATAAACTTAAAAACTCTGGTTTATTGTAATGCAAACATAGGATGTGGTAAGCGCTTTCACCTGAATAGGCTTCTTCAGACCAAAACAACCCAATTCTATACACCCTTAATATAATAAAAAGAGCGCCAAAAACAAATGAACCATTAAAGGTGCAGCACAACAATTATGGGCATGCAACATACTGGGAATGCTTATTCTAAAATACATTAACCACAATGAAATTTGGACATATAAAACACACAGTGTAAATAAAAATGTGTATAAACAAAAACTGCATACATTCATACTATTAGACATAAAACACTTGACAATAGATACTCACCAAAACAATAATAACATCAGCATATAAAATATATATATATAAAAAAATAGATATATATAAAAAAGCACGACCAATACGTTTCACTTCAATCTCCTGGACTTCAGGAAAGGGTCTCAGTGGTACCTTCTCATTCAGCCCAGGAAATACATCCGCCCTAATAACAATCCATCTAGACTCAGCACTTTCAGTCCTACCCCTCACATGCTGTTTTGTCGAACGATTCCACACACTTTTGTTTTAAAGTGCAAGATGTTATACGCACTAGTTTTTTTGGGGGGGGGGTGAGAGGTAGGACTTAAAGTGCTGAGTCTAGATGGATTGTTAGGCTTAGGGCGGATGTATTTCCTGGGCTGAATGAGAAGGTACAACTGAAGACCCTTCCTGAAGCACTGGAGATTGAAGTGAAACATATTGGTCGTGCTTATATATATTTTATATGCTGATGTTATTGTTTTTGAGGATTTATTGTCAAGTGTTTTATGTTTATAATAGTACGAATGTATGCAGTTTTTGTTTATACATATTTTTATTTTTATTGCACTATGTTTTATGTCCACATTTCATTGTGGTTAATGTATTTTAGAATAAGCACCCCCAGTATGTTGCATGCCCATAATTGTGCTGCGCCTTTAATGGTTCATTTGTTTTTGGCGCTCTTTTTAACATATTAAGGGTGTATAAGATTGGGTTTTTTGGCCTGAAGAAGCCTATTCAGGTGAAAGCGCTTGCCACGTCCTATGTTTGCATTACAATAAACCCGAGTTTTAAGTTTATGAAGCAGCAGTTTTTCTGTGCTTTGGTTAGTGTTGTGCTTACTGCCTTGCATCGCTACTATGCTTTATATGTTATTTTTTTATCCTGCACTGAGTTTGTAGATGATTTCTTGAGGAACGTTATGTTTTATAGGTGTTTTGTAGACTTGTTTTTATTTGGAGGGGTACAAAGGATGAATTCTCTCTTTGAGAGAGTTATTGGTTTGACACATTATCTGAAGTTCACATATGAGGTTTCTGAGAAATGGATTTCCTTTTTGGATATATATGTTCAGAGATTAGAAAGTGGCTTATTGAACACAGGAGTGTATAGAAAGGAGTGTCAACGTAATTCCTATCTCCATAGGTGCAGTATGCATCCAGGTTACATGTTTGGTAACATAGTGAGGGGTCAGGTCTATAGGACGTCACTGTACAATCCTAGTCAGGATGGTTTTGAGGCAGATGTTCGAGGTTTGTGTGAGAGGTTTAAGAACAGAGAATATCAGATTTCTGATACGGAGGGAGGATTGGAAGACCACAAATCTGAGGGAACAAGCTGCTGCACCCTATTTCTTTGAGAATGCAGTGAGCCATGATGGTCTCTCAGGATGTTTTAAAAGTAGGTGTTTTAAAAGTAGAGATCATGGTTCGAGTGCCCTTGTACTATACTAAGGATGTGGGTAGGTTGGAAGATGTGATTAGATCACACTGGGGTCTGCTAACATTAGACTCGAATGTGAGGGAAGTTGTGGGGTGCTGTTCCAGGTTTTGTCTATAAGAATAGATCGAATCTAAAGAAATTGTTACGTTATCCTACCATGGACAGTGTAGGTGACAGGGATGTTGGGACTGTACCCTGTGGTAGTTGTAATTACTGCTGTTCCATAGATACTGATGTTCATTTTTATCACCCTGTCTACGGCACTAATCATGAGGTTAGAGTTCATGTCAAGTTGTAATTCCACACATGTTTACCTAGCTACCTGTGGAGCCTGTACCGTGTTTTATGTAGGTAAGATGGACAGGAGGCTGATGGACAGAATAAGGGAAACACCACTACCAGATTAAGATTTGTTCTACTGTCAATGCCCTGTCCAGGCATGTTTTGTCTGATTCCACGCACTTCTTTTGTTTTAAATGCTAGATGTTATACACGCTAGTTTTGGGGGGGGGCGGTGAGGGGTAGGACTGAAAGTGCCGAGTCTAGATGGATTGTTAGGCTTAGGGTGGATGTATTTTCTGGGCTGAATGAGAGGGTACCACTGAGACACTGTTATTTTTGAGGATCTATTGTCAAGTGTTTTATGTCTATAACAGTACGAATGTATGCAGTTTTTGTTTATACATATTTTTATTTACACTTTTTATATGTTTTATATGTCCACATTTCATTGTGGTTAATGTATTTTAGAGTAAGCACTCCCAGTATGGTGCATGCCCATAATTGTGCTGCGTCTTTAATGGTTCATTTGTTTTTGGCACTCTTTTTAATATATTAAGGGTGTATAGGATTGGATTTTTTGGTCTGAAGAAACCTATTCAGGTGAAAGCGCTTACCACATCCTATGTTTGCATTACAGTAAACCCGAGTTTTAAGTTTATGAAGCAGCGGTTTTCTCTCTGCTTTGATTAGTGTTGTGCTTACTGCCTTGCATCGCTACTGTGCTTTATATGTTGTTTTATATTAAAAATAGAAGGATGAAACTATTTGTTAGTAGTGAGTGTTCCTGTTTGTGAGCATTTTCTGCCTGTGTGTGGAAGCATATAGCTGGCCTTTTAAAACCACTGTTGAGTACCTTAAAATCATAATTATGGCTGACGTATCTAAAATTCCTTCTGGCTTCAAAAGATGCCAGAAATGCAGTCACAAAATACCTACATCAGATACTGCTTGTGTCTTTTGCCTGGGCCCTTTTCACCTTCAAGAAGACTGCTCAGTATGTCATGGTCTCTGTGACACCTGCACTGGCCCAGTAATCAAGGAACCTCAATCCTCACCCCTATCACCAGTGAGGACGTGCCCATTTGGAGGATAAGTACACAGACAGTAAAGTACAATTTTCCTTATGAGCACACTGAGAATATAGTCTGGGGCTGATTACCCTTCCCTCTTCAGATCCCCAATAAGACTTCCCACTGGCACAACTATAGGGTTAAGATCTCAGGTGAGTGGTCAAGCCAAAACCTCTAGCACCCTCTGTCCAACCAGTGCTTCGTGCCCCTGCCTAAGTAGCTCACACACACTCACAAGATGTCAAGACGCTCACTCTCGCTGCGTGCTCTTGCTGTCACACTCGCACACGCTGTAGCACTCTAACTCTAGCTCGCACGCGCTCTCTCGCTCTCACTGATCGTGGCGCTTCTCGCTCTCACTGATCGTACGCTTCGCTTCACACGCATGTGCGCCGCTGCGCTCACTCACACGCATGTGCGCTTGCGTGCTCTCTCGCGCTCACACGCGTGCGCGCTCGCACACTGTCTCGTTCTCACACGCGTGCGCACTCTCGCACCCTTGCGCTGTCGCACTCTCACATGCGGCGCGCTCGCTCTGACACGCCACGGCGCTTTCACTCACGCTGCAGCTTCGTGCACTCTCGCTGGCTCGCGGCTCCGCCGCTCTCACACGCTCGTGCTGTCTCGCTCACACGCCGCTCTCTCACACTCTCAAGCTCTTTGCTCGCGCCCGCCAGATGCACTCTCATGCTCGCGCACACTCACTCGCATGTTTCGCCGCATTGCGCGCTTCGCGCCACGGTCGCACGCGCTTGTGCTCACGCCGCTAGCGCACTCTCTTGCCCGCTAGCCATGCTCTCTCGCCACTGTCATGCTCTAGCGCCACTGCTCGCCAGGCGCTCTCACGCTCACGCCTTCTTGCTCTCTCTCTCGCCAAGACGCCTCTCGCTCACGCCTGCGGCAGCTTCTGAGATTAGA
Source organism: Protopterus annectens (assembly GCF_019279795.1). Lineage (NCBI taxonomy): Eukaryota > Metazoa > Chordata > Ceratodontiformes > Protopteridae > Protopterus > Protopterus annectens. The sequence goes on along the minus strand of NC_056729.1, from coordinate 268,881,004 downwards.
TTTATATGCAAACATCCAAGCACTCCTGAGGAAGGCTGGCCACAGGTTCACTAGCTCTCCCCTTCTGCCCAAACTATAAGGTAATAATCACTGCCACCAACCAGCCTTACAGCTACTATAAGGCCCTTACAAAGGGTGACCAATTCTACTGTGTAATGTTACTATTATCCAAATGGTGTGTCCAAGACTATGTTTGGTAACATAGTGAGGGGTCAGGTCTATAGGCGCCACTGTACAATCCTAGTCAGGATGGTTTTCAGGCAGATGTTCGAGGTTTGTGTGAGAGGTTTAAGAACAGAGAATATCAGATTTCTGATAATGGAGGGAGGATTGGAAGACCACAAATCTGAGGGAACAAGCTGCTGCACCCTATTTCTTTGAGAATGCAGTGAGCCATGATGGTCTCTCAGGATGTTTTAAAAGTAGGTGTTTTAAAAGTAGAGATCATGGTTCGAGTGCCCTTGTACTATACTAAGGATGTGGGTAGGTTGGAAGATGTGATTAGATCACACTGGGGTCTGCTAACATTAGACTCGAATGTGAGGGAAGTTGTGGGGTGCTGTTCCAGGTTTTGTCTATAAGAATAGATCGAATCTAAAGAAATTGTTACGTTATCCTACCATGGACAGTGTAGGTGACAGGGATGTTGGGACTGTACCCTGTGGTAGTTGTAATTACTGCTGTTCCATAGATACTGATGTTCATTTTTATCACCCTGTCTACGGCACTAATCATGAGGTTAGAGTTCATGTCAAGTTGTAATTCCACACATGTTTACCTAGCTACCTGTGGAGCCTGTACCGTGTTTTATGTAGGTAAGATGGACAGGAGGCTGATGGACAGAATAAGGGAAACACCACTACCAGATTAAGATTTGTTCTACTGTCAATGCCCTGTCCAGGCATGTTTTGTCTGATTCCACGCACTTCTTTTGTTTTAAATGCTAGATGTTATACACGCTAGTTTTGGGGGGGGGGGTGAGGGGTAGGACTGAAAGTGCCGAGTCTAGATGGATTGTTAGGCTTAGGGTGGATGTATTTTCTGGGCTGAATGAGAGGGTACCACTGAGACACTGTTATTTTTGAGGATCTATTGTCAAGTGTTTTATGTCTATAACAGTACGAATGTATGCAGTTTTTGTTTATACATATTTTTATTTACACTTTTTATATGTTTTATATGTCCACATTTCATTGTGGTTAATGTATTTTAGAGTAAGCACTCCCAGTATGGTGCATGCCCATAATTGTGCTCGTCTTTAATGGTTCATTTGTTTTTGGCGCTCTTTTTAACATATTAAGGGTGTATAAGATTGGGTTTTTTGGCCTGAAGAAGCCTATTCAGGTGAAAGCGCTTGCCACGTCCTATGTTTGCATTACAATAAACCCGAGTTTTAAGTTTATGAAGCAGCAGTTTTTCTGTGCTTTGGTTAGTGTTGTGCTTACTGCCTTGCATCGCTACTATGCTTTATATGTTGTTTTATATTAAAAATAGAAGGATGAAACTATTTGTTAGTAGTGAGTGTTCCTGTTTGTGAGCATTTTCTGCCTGTGTGTGGAAGCATATAGCTGGCCTTTTAAAACCACTGTTGAGTACCTTAAAATCATAATTATGGCTGACGTATCTAAAATTCCTTCTGGCTTCAAAAGATGCCAGAAATGCAGTCACAAAATACCTACATCAGATACTCGTTTGTGTCTTTTGCCTGGGCCCTTTTCACCTTCAAGAAGACTGCTCAGTATGTCATGGTCTCTGTGACACCTGCACTGGCCCAGTAATCAAGGAACCTCAATCCTCACCCCTATCACCAGTGAGGGACGTGCCCATTTGGAGGATAAGTACACAGACAGTAAAGTACAATTTTCCTTATGAGCACACTGAGAATATAGTCTGGGGCTGATTACTCCTTCCCTCTTCAGATCCCCAATAAGACTTCCCACTGGCACAACTATAGGGTTAAGATCTCAGGTGAGTGGTCAAGCCAAAACCTCTAGCACCCTCTGTCCAACCAGTGCTTCGTGCCCCTGCCTAAGTAGCTCACACACTGCATGCTCGCTCACTCTTGCTGCTCTTGCTGTCACACTCACCGCTGTAGCACTCTAACTCTAGCTCGCACGCGCTCTCTCGCTCTCACTCGATCGTGCGCTCTCTCGCTCTCACTCGATCGTACGCTCTCGCTCTCACACGCATGTGCGCTCTCACCTCACACGCATGTGCGCTGTTCTCTCTCACGCTGCACTCTGCCAGGCCTTGCGCTCTCTCATCTCACATGGCTCTCGCTCTGACACGCTCAGGCGCTTCTCACTCACGCTGCTGTGCACTCTCGCTGGGCTGCGCTCTGCTTTCGCCTCCTGCGCTCGTGCTGTCTCGCTCTCACGCGCTCTCTCACACTCTCAAGCTCTCTTGCTGGCCGCATGCACTCTCATGCTGCGACACTCACTGCATGCTGCCGCGCGCTCTCTGCCACGGTCGCGCGCTTGTGCTCACGCGCTAAGCGCACTCTCTTGCCAGCGCTCATGCTCTCTGCCTGTCATGCTCTAGCGCTACTCGCGCTCCTTCGCTCTCACGTTCACGCTCTCTTGCTCTCTCTCCTAAGCGCCTCTCGCTCACGCCGCTTCTGAGATTAGATTTATATGCAAACATCCAAGCACTCCTGAGGAAGGCTGGCCACAGGTTCACTAGCTCTCTCCCCTTCTGCCCAAACTATAAGGTAATAATCACTGCCACCAACCAGCCTTACAGCTACTATAAGGCCCTTACAAAGGGTGACCAATTCTACTGTGTAATGTTACTATTATCCAAATGGTGTGTCCAAGACTAAGGTTATTTAGGAGTGGCGTATATAGTGTCATGAAATAAATATGAAAGTACTCTAGCAGCTTAAATATAACTAAACAAACAAGTCACAATTAAAAAGTTTAAATATATTTAATAATAAAGAAAAAGACCGTACTCAGTAACTCGGCACAGTGACAAGTTCAGAATCACAGGAAATACTTTAAAACAACATTGCAGGACAGTCTCACATAAATACAGAAAACATCTAAACTAATCTTGCTATATTCTATCTATCTATAAAAGAAATCACTAATCTAGTCCATACTATTAGCAAGGCAAATGCAGGTGCTGAGTGGATGTTTCCAGGTCCAAAGACAAATAAAATGCACAGACTTTCTCTGAGAGGTGGTTCTTAAATTAATAATGCACATTAGTGCTAGGTTAGCTGGATGACATCACTACTTGACACCTCTGTCAGAAATACTTATCTCTTAGAAGTTTTGCCTGGGACTGGAAGTTGTAAAACAGTTAAATACTTTTACCTTTGAAACCTGTAATTTCTGTTTCCAGACACTAAAAAGAATCCTATAGCTGTAGACATCCTGTCTCCTAGCTGAAACTGAGAGGTACCACAGTCGTAAACAATTTCAACTTTTCTTAGTTTTGCAAGTTAACTCTGCATGTTCCAGTTTCTTACCATCAAAGCATAATTTGCGTAGGCATATAGTTCATATACAGTCTGAAGATGTTAGGTAGTCCAATCTCACCTCCATTTTTACATATGGGTTCAGAGCTGATCCTCTGCTCCGACTCGGCTGATTTTCAAGCTCAAGACTTCTGTTTGGCTTGTGGCTAAGCAGGTATCCCGTGGTGCACCAGTGCAATCCCAGATCTCATTTGCTGCTCGACGAGTTTGGATGTGCTTCTCTTGGCTCTGGCTAAGTCTTTTTCAATTCTTTCATTCATAAATGGTTTTTGCATAGTTACTGTTGATTAGTGGTATTATATATAGGCTTTTACCTAAATTTTCCTATGGACTTGTTTGACCTTCGTAGTTGGTATCTTGTGTACCAGTTAGGCGCCGTTTGTGCTGCGTCTTTAATGGTTCATTTGTTTTTGGCACTCTTTTTAATATATTAAGGGTGTATAGGATTGGATTTTTTGGTCTGAAGAAACCTATTCAGGTGAAAGCGCTTACCACATCCTATGTTTGCATTACAGTAAACCCGAGTTTTAAGTTTATGAAGCAGCGGTTTTCTCTCTGCTTTGATTAGTGTTGTGCTTACTGCCTTGCATCGCTACTGTGCTTTATATGTTGTTTTATATTAAAAATAGAAGGATGAAACTATTTGTTAGTAGTGAGTGTTCCTGTTTGTGAGCATTTTCTGCCTGTGTGTGGAAGCATATAGCTGGCCTTTTAAAACCACTGTTGAGTACCTTAAAATCATAATTATGGCTGACGTATCTAAAATTCCTTCTGGCTTCAAAAGATGCCAGAAATGCAGTCACAAAATACCTACATCAGATACTCGTTTGTGTCTTTTGCCTGGGCCCTTTTCACCTTCAAGAAGACTGCTCAGTATGTCATGGTCTCTGTGACACCCCTGCACTGGCCCAGTAATCAAGGAACCTCAATCCTCACCCCTATCACCAGTGAGGGACGTGCCCATTTGGAGGATAAGTACACAGACAGTAAAGTACAATTTTCCTTATGAGCACACTGAGAATATAGTCTGGGGCTGATTACTCCTTCCCTCTTCAGATCCCCAATAAGACTTCCCACTGGCACAACTATAGGGTTAAGATCTCAGGTGAGTGGTCAAGCCAAAACCTCTAGCACCCTCTGTCCAACCAGTGCTTCGTGCCCCTGCCTAAGTAGCTCACACACACTCGCGCGCATGCTCGCACGCTCACTCTCGCGCGTGCTCTTGCTGTCACACTCGCACACGCTGTAGCACTCTAACTCTAGCTCGCACGCGCTCTCTCGCTCTCACTCGATCGTGCGCTCTCTCGCTCTCACTCGATCGTACGCTCTCGCTCTCACACGCATGTGCGCTCGCGCGCTCTCACTCACACGCATGTGCGCTTGCGTGCTCTCTCGCTCTCACACGCGTGCGCGCTCGCACACTGTCTCGTTCTCACACGCGTGCGCACTCTCGCACCCTTGCGCTCTCTCACTCTCACATGCGTGCGCTCTCTCGCTCTGACACGCTCACGTGCGCTTTCTCACTCACACGCGTGCTCGTGCACTCTCGCTCGGGCTCGCGCGCTCTCGCGCTTTCTCGCTCTCACACGCTCGTGCTGTCTCGCTCTCACACGCTCGCACTCTCTCACACTCTCAAGCTCTCTTGCTCGCGCCCGCTCGCATGCACTCTCATGCTCGCGCACACTCACTCGCATGCTCTCGCTCGCACGTGCGCTCTCTCGCGCTCACGGTCGCACGCGCTTGTGCTCACGCTCGCTAGCGCACTCTCTTGCCCGCGCGCTCATGCTCTCTCGCTCGCTGTCATGCTCTAGCGCTCACTCGCGCGCGCTCTCGCTTGTGCGCTCTCACGTTCACGCTCTCTTGCTCTCTCTCTCTCGCTCGCGCACGCTCTCTCGCTCACGCCCGTGCGCGCTCTGAGATTAGATTTATATGCAAACATCCAAGCACTCCTGAGGAAGGCTGGCCACAGGTTCACTAGCTCTCTCCCCTTCTGCCCAAACTATAAGGTAATAATCACTGCCACCAACCAGCCTTACAGCTACTATAAGGCCCTTACAAAGGGTGACCAATTCTACTGTGTAATGTTACTATTATCCAAATGGTGTGTCCAAGACTAAGGTTATTTAGGAGTGGCGTATATAGTGTCATGAAATAAATATGAAAGTACTCTAGCAGCTTAAATATAACTAAACAAACAAGTCACAATTAAAAAGTTTAAATATATTTAATAATAAAGAAAAAGACCGTACTCAGTAACTCGGCACAGTGACAAGTTCAGAATCACAGGAAATACTTTAAAACAACATTGCAGGACAGTCTCACATAAATACAGAAAACATCTAAACTAATCTTGCTATATTCTATCTATCTATAAAAGAAATCACTAATCTAGTCCATACTATTAGCAAGGCAAATGCAGGTGCTGAGTGGATGTTTCCAGGTCCAAAGACAAATAAAATGCACAGACTTTCTCTGAGAGGTGGTTCTTAAATTAATAATGCACATTAGTGCTAGGTTAGCTGGATGACATCACTACTTGACACCTCTGTCAGAAATACTTATCTCTTAGAAGTTTTGCCTGGGACTGGAAGTTGTAAAACAGTTAAATACTTTTACCTTTGAAACCTGTAATTTCTGTTTCCAGACACTAAAAAGAATCCTATAGCTGTAGACATCCTGTCTCCTAGCTGAAACTGAGAGGTACCACAGTCGTAAACAATTTCAACTTTTCTTAGTTTTGCAAGTTAACTCTGCATGTTCCAGTTTCTTACCATCAAAGCATAATTTGCGTAGGCATATAGTTCATATACAGTCTGAAGATGTTAGGTAGTCCAATCTCACCTCCATTTTTACATATGGGTTCAGAGCTGATCCTCTGCTCCGACTCGGCTGATTTTCAAGCTCGAAGACTTCTGTTTGGCTTGTGGCTAAGCAGGTATCCCGTGGTGCACCAGTGCAATCCCCAGATCTCGTGTGCTGCGTCTATGAGTTTGGATGTGCTTTTCTTGGCTCTGGCTAAGTCTTTTTTAATTCTTTCATTCATAAGTGTTTTTTTGCATATTTACTGTTATTTAGTGGTATTATATATAGGCCTTTACCTAAATTGTCCTGTGGACTTGTTTGACCTTAGTAGTTAGTATCCTGTGTACCAGTAGTTAGGTGCCGTTGTGCTTTTTTTTGCCTAGATCATTAGTTTTGGCTGTTTTTCGCTGCTGTTAATCAACAGGGGCTCCTGTTGATTTTTTGTACTGTTAATTTGTTGATTGTTAACTTGTCTAAAATCGTATTTTAGGATTGCTGTTGCAAATTATTTTCCTGTGTGATTGAACTTGTGTGTTTGTCTGTTATATACTTGGTCTGTTTGAGTTGGACCTAGTTTTCTATTACACCAGGCTAGGCCTGTTTAACTTAGAAGACCTAGTCCTCGTGCAACTCTATTTGTATTTTTCACATCTAAAAATTTTCCTGTGTGACTGAATCTCTGTATGTGTTGAAATAACTTGGTCTGTTTTAGTTGGAAGACCTAGTTTTCTTTTACACTGGGTTAGGCCCGTTTAACTTGGAGGACTTGGTCATCATGTATTTCTTCTGCGGGCTAGGGCCTAGTCCTCAGTTATTCTCTTTCCTTATTTCTCCTCTGGTTTTGCGTGTGTGTCTGCAATGTCCAAGGATAGCAAGGAGCATAAACCCTCTGGGTTCAAAAAATGCATGAAATGCTCCCAGAAAATGTCAACGGATGGCCACCAGTAGTGGTGTCTACTGCTTGGGGAGCCATCCATTTGCAGGAATCCTGCTTGTTCTGTCATGCTTTCTCTCCTAGAGTGTTGCAGGAGAGAGAGAACAAGCGGATACTTGGGGGTCTTCTGAAACCAACCTTTGAGGAAGCCTTATCTAGTTGGTCTGCTTCTTCCAAGTCTACAAAATCCAGATCTGACTCCAAATCTAGAGCTTCAAAAAGGCCTTCTCCGGCACTGGCTGGTGTCTGAGCCGCCTTCCAAATTACCAAAATCTGCCACCTCAACTCCTCAGTATTCGAAGCTGAAGGAGAGCGCCATGGTATCAGAGTCTGTCACAGGTGCTTTGGTGCAGACTTCTGAACCTTTGGAAATAGCAGTTGGCTCCACTGCTCGGAGCCGGTCTGTAGAATCCCTATCTGTCTCCTTGCTAATAGTGTCCAGTGCCTGCTAGGTCGAGATCCCCTACTTTATCTTCCAGATTTTCCAGGAGCCTTTTGGAAGATTATGTCGAGAGGGTTGTACTGAGACTCCAGTGCTTGTTACCAATAGAGGCACCCTCCGTTCTGGCTCCCCTTGCTGCATTGGAGCAGAGTTTGGCTCAGACACCCTCAACTCCATCCATTGTGTCCACTGACCGAAGCTCTTCTATCGGTGCGGATGGGGAGGGTTTGAATCTATCTTTGGTTCTGAGCCTTCCTCTCGGTGCTTCTGCCAGGGTGAGCTCGAACCCTGTATCTATCTTGGAGCAGGTGGCTTTGGCTCCGGTGCCAACCTTTTGTCAATTTGGAGCGGGGGAGGTCTTCGGAGCCAGAGAGGTTGGCTTTTGAGGTGATGAGTGCGCTGTCTCAATCTACAGCCCCCTGCCAGTGGTACAAGCACTCTTCACCCCAGGGCTCCCACTTCAGTCTCAGTACCTACTCTCTCTGGAGACAGCAGAGACCCGGAGCCACCGGCTGGTGGTCCCCACTCTTCTGAGGCCTCCCTAGAAGGTCCCTTTAAGGAACCCTCTCTGAAGAGGGTATGCAAGAGGAAGCATATTGACTCCCAGGATGAGTCTCTGACATCGGATGCTGACCTCGAGGAGTTGGAGGGGTCCCCCAAGTCGTCTGATGTCTCCTTTGTGGACATCCTGGAGATCCTTAAACAGAGGTGACTGGCCCACTGTCAACCCTTCTGATGAGGAATCTGTGTACCTGAAGGCTTTCAGGTCTCGACCCTCTATCTCTTGGGTGTCTCCACCTTTCGACGAACTAATGGATCTGGTTAGTCGGAAGGTGAGATACTCCCAGTGCCATGGAGCCAGTTCCCAGGAGACCAAATAAGTTCCTGTCTGCCCCTTCTGGAAAAGAGTTCTTGTCTAAGGGCATTCCCGTAGATGCTGTGGTAGTGGCGGCAGAGACTTCTTCCTCTGTTCATCCGCCAAACAAGGAGTCCCGACAGATGGACAGATTTGGGAAGCGTGTAATTCAGTGGCATTTACCCTCCAGTCTCTGAACGGTCTTACCCATTTCACGAGGTTGCAGAGGGATCTCCACAAGGAGGAGATTCCATACAGGGTGCTTGTCCTGAGGGAGTCCCTGATAGGATCTCTGCTCAGTTGTCCACCCTAAATTCTGTAGTTAACTCCACCATGTGACTCATCTTCCATGTGGCTGATGGAGTGAGCAGAGCAGCGGGTTCAGGAGTTGCCCTTAGGCGCCACTCCGGATGCGCTTGTGTAATTTTGTGGAGCCGTTCAAGTCCACCTTCACCAACACCCTGTTTGATGGTTCCTCCTTGTTTGGTCCCAAGCTGAAAGAAATGCACTGTGTGAGCAGGAAGGGAAGACTCTGTGCCGTGGGAGTCGGTTTTACTGTTCCCTCTCGACCATACCCCAAAGGTCAAAGGGGGGAAGGTAAAGTGTGGTTCAAAAAATCCCAGAGGGTCTTTCCGGACACAGAGTGAATCCTCCTTCAGAGGAGGAGGAAATGGTAGACGCCCTAGAAGCAGGGGTGGTCCGCAATACCAGCAAGGCCATGATTCTTTTCGAGGGCGGCCTTATTAGCGCTCCTGATGTGCTGCCAGACCGAGTTTCTCTGGGGCCAGTCGGGGGTCCCATCTCTTTGTATTCAGAAGCCTGGCTAAATATCACCCAAGACAAGTGGATACAAAGTTTTTACCAGAGGCTATATCGTACCCTTTTCCCTTCCACCGTTTGTTCCCAAAAAGATCCCAGATGTTCCACCCAATCATAGGGATCAGGCAACTGTGGGGATCAACAAGTTGCTCTTAAAAAGTCATCCAGCCCGTCCCAGCAGATCAGACAGGATCTGGAACTTGGAACTTGCTCCAGGTTCTTTTTAGTCCCAAAACGGACTGGAGGCCAATTTTGGACCTCAGCAGATTAAACGAATTTGTGAAGGACATGTTTCGGATGGTCACACTGAAGTCGATACTCTATTGGATGTGCTCTCTGGATCTTCAAGATGCCTACTACCGTATAAAAATGGGCAAGCTGTCAAGGAGATACCTGCACTTCCGGCTGGGAAGTAGTCACTTTCGTGCTCTGCCCTTTGGTCTCACCACAGCCCCCAGGGTGTTCACCAAATGCATGGAAGTAGTGATGGCTCACTTGAGATGTCAGGGATTCCAGATGTTTCCGCATTTGGACGACTGGCTCCTGACCGCCCCTACCAGGCATCTACTCATCCAAAACAGGGATGCCACCATTCAACTTTGTGCTCAACTGGGGATCTCCATAAACTGGGAAAAATCTGCATTACTGCCTTCGCAGTCTGATTTTTATAGGCGCAGAGGTAGACACAGTGGGTATGACAGTTGCTCTCCCCATCAAGAGAGCAGAAAACCTCATCTCACAAGTTCAGCATAGTCTTCCGCTTCTTAAGATCAAAGCAAAATGGATTCTTCAGCTTCTCGGTACGATGGCCTCGACCATTCTCTTAATACCTTTAGCCAGGTTGCACATGAGAATTCTCCATGGCTCCTGTTTTCCTAGTGGTCTTTCCAATATCTACCGCTGAGTCACCCTATCCTGCTGACGAAATCATGCAAAAAGGGCCTTCAGTGGTGGATAGCCCCTGACAACTTTTTCACGGGAGCTCCCTTTGTGCCTACCCCAACCCATTGCCACTGTGACCACGGATGCCTCCCAGGTTGTGTGGGGGGGCATTATCTTGGCAGGACTGTCCATGGCACATGGCAAGAACATGAGGCTCATCTGCATATCAGTGTTCTGGAGAATGAGGGTGGTGCTTCTGGCGTTGCAAGCACTTCAGGACCTTCTTCCTCCAGGGGCAATTGTGATACCATCGGACAACATGTCGGTTGTGTGGTATATCAACAAACAGGGCGGTACCAGATCTTACCCACTCTGTTGAGAGGCCATGAGAGTTTGGGTATGGCCGATTTCTTCCCAGCGCTTTCTGGTGGCAATGCACATTCCGGGGACAACCAACATGATAGCCAACAAGCTAAGCTGGGCAATCTTACTGCCTCACGAGTGGTCTCTGAAACAGATTTTCCGGAGATGGGGACAGCCTTGCTGCGACCTTTATGCCAGCCCAGTCAATGCCAAGTGCAGCAGTTATTTTTTCCCTAATTCCCCCTCCGGCAGAAACACCCAGAGACGCTCTGGTCCACGATTGACCCACAGGACTTCTATATGCCTTTCCTCCATTCCCTCTTATCCCCAAAGTGATTCAGAAAGCCAATCGGCTGGGAAGCAAGTTGATCCTCATTGCTTCTTACTGGCCTCGTCAAGTCTGGTTCCCCATCCCCCGAGCCTCTTCTCCTGCATGATCCTTGGATTCTGGACCCAGTTCCAGATCTATTGACCCACATGTCTGGTTTGCTACATCCTGCTCGCCACACCCTCAAATTGACAGCATGGCTGCTCCAGTTCCATCTCTAGTAAGGCTTCATGATGTTTCTTTATCAGTGTCACATATTCTCTTATCCTCGCATAAACCCTCAACCAGAAGGCTGTATGACAGTAAATGGAAAAGGTTTTCTAGTTGGGCACAGAAAATGAACGTGGATCCTTACACCACTCCCATTCCCGTGATTCTGGAATTCCTTTCGGAGCTTTTTCAGCAGGGATCTGTCGGGGCCACCATTAAAGTACAATTGGCGACAATCTCTCATTTTTAGTTAGGGTCTCCAGATGCCAAACTTATGTCTCATAAGCTATGCAAGACTTACTTGAGAGGAGCCACTTTACTGAGACCACCATTACAAGAACCTGTGGCTTCTTGGGACTTGAAATTTGTGTTGTCCAAATTGAAATCCCCTCCCTTTGAACCGTCACTCATCTTCTTTAAAATATTTGTCTTGGAAGGCCTGTGTTTTTAGTTGCTATTATGTCAGCCAGACGTGTATCTGAGCTACAAGCCCCGTCTATTAAGCCACCTTATTTAATCTTTCATAAAGACAAAGTATCTTTACATACGAATACTTAGTTTGTTCCCAAAGTTTGTTTTACTGCCACCTTAAATCAGTCCATTGAGCTTCCAGTTTTCTTTCCCAATCACTGTAATGCAGCTGGATGTAGACAGCTATGTTTTTATTTGCAACAAATCAAAGAATTTCAGAAGTCAGACCAGTTATTCATTTCTTTTTCCGACTCAGGATTGTGCTTACCAGTTTCTAAGGTGACGTCTAATTGGATTTCTAGTTGCATAGCCTTCATCTACAATTCTGAAGGCAGACCTTTACCCCACAGGATCAAGGCTCACTTTACCAGGTCTCTGTCTACCTCTGCAGCCTTTCAAGCCCGGGTATCCCTTGATCATATCTGTGCAGCAGCTACGTGGGCTACCCCTCATAACCTTTATTACTCATAAGTTGGATTTGGCATCCAGGGGTAGAGCATCCTTTGGCTCCATGGTGCTCAGAAGTATTTTCCAATGAGCCACCCAAGAATAAGGCGCTAGGGACACTGTCCCATATGTAAAAATGAAGGTGAGATTGGACTACCTAACATAAAGAATAATGTACTCACTATAACGTTCCATGTTGGTAGTCCATCTCACCCTTCATTTTTACCAACCGCCTTCCTGCCCCCATCCTGGAAGATCTGGAGGTAATAATTTAATTCTCTTGGTTGGTGACCCTTTAGTATTGGTGTGTTGGTTAGGGTTTTTTTCTGTTTCTAGCGAGCAGCAAACAAGATCTGGGGATTGCACTGGTGCACCATGGGATACCTGCTTAGCCACGAGCCAACCAGAAGTCTTCGAGCTTGAAAATCGACCCATATGTAAAAATGGTGAGATGGACTACCAACATGGAACGTTATGGTGAGCGCATAACTTTTTTTTATTTCATTTGGTCTTCAACCTGCGGGATACCGGATCTGTATTGAATCATAGCTGGCAATCTCACTAGCATCTGCTCTGAGCTCCAAGCTTCTCCCCTTACCCCATAATACACCTCCACTGCCTTCCCAAACCCCAGATCTCGTTTGCCGCAACTTGCTGAAGCGGCGTGATCTCCTGAGCTCTGAGTAGTAAGTGGGTTTTTGAAAGATTTTAAGAAGCTTTTTTTGTCTAAATTTTAGTATAGTGTGTTAGTGGATCTTACAATTCTCAACACCTTTCTGGTGGTACCAAAATTCAAAATGCGTGCCCTGCAACAGCTTCTTCCTGTGCTAGCCAAGAATGCCTGGTTAGTCACCCTAGACTTAAAAAAGCCTATCTGCACATCCCTGTAAGGAGTCATGCAGGAAGTATCTACATTTCAGGGTCGGATCTATGCATGATCAGTTCTCTGCACTTCCCTTTGGCTTATCCACTGTGCCCAGAGTATTCACAAAATGCCTGGCTCCAGCCATTGCATACTGCAGGCAGAGAAGTATCCAAATTTACCCGTACTTGGACGACTGCCTGATTTAGGCGGACAGTCAGAAATTGCTGTTGCAGCACCTGACATTTGTGAAAAACCTTCTCACTTCCCTGGGGTTACACCATCAACGAAGTGAAATCAAAACTGGTACCCAGTCAAAATAGGTTCATAAGTAGGTTCTAGGCTATTGGCCTAAGGGCCAAAGCAATCCTAACCAACTGTGTATTGGCTTTTGCCACCCATGTTTTATTAAATTCCTGCCCCTCGATCGAGCAGTGCTCCCAGACACAATCCTAGGGGTGAATTTCCCATCACCCATCAACTTATCAAGGTTTTTCTTGAATAGTGTTAATGATGAGCTCTGCTTGACGTGGATGGGAATTTTGTTCGAGCATGGGAAGTTTCCTGGACAAGAATCTATCTCTCCAGCATGTCCTACTTATTGTGGTGAGGTTTAATTCCCTAGAGCATGTAGCTCTTGGAGACTGGGATTTCTTAGTGGAGCATATCCAACAATTCCTGGTTTGACATAGCTTTGTGTGTCAGACAGAGGTCTCCTTGGAATAAGAGGTATGCGACCGAATAGAGTTTGAGTTTCTTGAGCCAGTCTGCATAGGGCAGTTTGAGGCCAGCAGTCCTCTTGGTGAGGTACTTTTGGGGCCTCTCAAGTTGTAGGTGTCTTGTGAGGTACATCCCAAACAGGGCATATTATATTCAATGATGGGTCTGATAAGTGATGAGTAGAGGGGAACGATGACTTCCTTATTTCTAGATGCAAACCCTTTTGTGCTAAAGTAGGCAGCGTAGAAAGATTTTCTGACCACTGTGGCAATGTGGTTATCAAAGGAGAGGATACTCTCTACTTGAGTCCCAAGGTCTCTTGTCGCACACTAAGTGAACTTACCCCTATTTGGTAATTCATGGGTACCGTGTTTTTGCCAAAGGGGATAACTTTTTGGCATTTATTTAGAGGCCATGATTTTAACACTAGGTGCCAATATCGGTGAGGCCCTTTTGCAGGGTGTCTAGGTTGACATGGAATAGATAATGGCACCCAATTTGCAGTCGTCTGCAAACTTGATTAGCCATAGACCCTTGGTGTTCGCTTGCACTCAGACGTATATACCGAACAGGAGGGGTGTCCCAAGACTGAACCCTGGGGTACTCCACTTGTCACTGGTTTGGAGTCTGATCTGGAGTCTGCAACTCATCCCATGTGGGTTCTGTCCATGAGCCAGTTGGCCACCCATTTCGTGACGCAAGGGTTTGTTAAAGTTGATGAGTATCTATGATTCCTGAATGAGGGATAGTGTCAGGCTTTACCAAGGTCCAGGTAGGCTGTGTGGACAACGTTGCCCTAGTCTGTGGCCTTACTAACCGTTTCAAAACAGTCTACCAGGTTTAGGAGACATGGCCAGGTTTAGGAGACATGGCCTACCTTTTACAAATCTGATTTGGGTAGCATCCAGAGTTTGGAGGTTACCAATGTCTTTAAGTTCATGATGATACGCTCCATGGCCTTGCAGACCAGGCTTGTCAGGCTAATAGGTCTATAGTTCCTGGGGTCTGTGGTGGTTCTTCCTTTATGGAGTGGGATAACCGTTGCTGTGCACCATTCTGTAGGCACATAGCCTGTGGTGAGGCTGTGATTGAACATGAATTTTGGGTGGGGGGGGTTAGTTCATTTTGGAGTTTGTGCAAGACACACCCTAGGATGTTGTCCGTTCCCACGGAGGTTGTGTTTTTGGCTTGAGAGTACCATTTTTACCTGTGTGTTAGTGATGGCCGGGGCTCTACAACCATCTGGTATAGTTCTAGGCCCTTTGTGGGGGGTGAGGGGGGGTAAAGTTTGCACTGAACCTGTTTGCCAATATGTTGGCAATAGTTGGCTCTGTATATTTTGTGCTGTTCTGTTGCAGCTCTGTGCAGATCTGGGTGTTGCCATGGAGATTCTTGACATAGCTAAAGAATGCTTTGTGGTTGTCTTTGGAATCTGTGGCAATTTTCCTTTCTAAATTAGCTTTGGAGGATTTTGAGAGATCTTAAGTTTCTTACTGAGGCCCGTCAGTGAGTACCTCCATACCTGGGTTTTTACACTTTTTTGCAACAGTTTCTTCTGTTGTAGAGTTCGTTAATTGCAGGGGACAACCAGATTGGCTTCCTCCTTTTTTTTTTTTTTTTTTTTGGAGGATAGCGTCTTGGTTTTATTGGGGATAGCACGATCCATGCACTCATGCAGGTGCTTGTAGAGTGCATTTATTTAGGATTCAGCAGCCGTGACTGTATTGACTGTTGTATATTTGCAGGGGTGTCGCGAAGTTAGTCACTGCAGTTTTGAGTAGCGTGAAGTTTGCTTTGGAAAAATTTCTTAAGATGGTTTCCTTGTGTGTGGGTGGGGTCAGGATGTGGATATCTAAGGTGATTCGTTTATGGTCTGATCTAACAAGCAAGGAGTTGATCTCTGGTGTTGAGCACCGGTCACCCATGTTAATGACCAGGTCCAGAATATTGCCCCTGGTGGGGGTATTGACAAATTGATCCAGGGCGATAGACTTCATAAATTCCAGGAATCATTGAGCAAGAGGGTTAGTACAAGAGTAGTTTTCCCAGTTTGTTAGGGTAGTTGAAATTTCACATTATTATGATATTTGGTTGTACCCTCATTTTTTCCAATGTCCCCAGGAACGAGGAGTGAGCGTCTGGGGTCGTGGTGGGGGATCTATAACGAGCTACAATTTGGAATGCATTTTTGCCCTCTGTTAGTTGGACTTGGATGATTTCACAGGCATCGTATTTTGCAGCTAGCCTGGAGGTGTGGATGTCCTTGATGAATATGGACACCCCACCCTAAGTGTTTCGGTCCAGGTATTGTGGCCGAAACGTGTGGTATGAATTATAGCCTGGTAGTGCTTGGGTGCTCTCAGGAGCCTTGAACCTGGTCTCAGACACTGCACAGATATTGATGTTCTCCATTTTGAGGAGTGCCTTGAGTGAGTGCATTTTGAGGTTTAGACTCCTAGCATTGAGTAACATTGCCCTCAGTTATTTACCTGTAGTTCTTATGGTGGTGGGTTTGTTTTTTGAGCTTTGCATAAAAAAGGCACTATAGGGGCAGTAAGAGCCTTTGCCAATATCCTGAATCCCAGGGGTGACAGGTGCAGGCCATTTCTGGCGAAGCATCATGGCCTGGCAAGCACGCCATCCCAGGCAGACAAATAGTGGATCCCCTTTGATTGACACTAGAAGCTTAGCCAATTGAAGTTGATCATGTTATCCTTGTACTGTGGTATCATTTTTGGTGAAGGCAGGGTGCTACTCGGGGCTAGGGTCATACCTGCCTGGGCTGCAAGATCAGAGAGCTCTTCCATGTCTCTCTTCATGTAGTCCAGGGAGGTACATCTCAAGTCATTTACACCAGCATGGGCTATGACAGTCATGATTGTACTTGCCTTGTAGTGACCTGAGTGCATGCATTATGTGGCGGATTTTGGCACCCGACAAGCAGCTGACAGTAACCTCTTTGTCCAGCCTGGTGAGTGGGACGTCAGTGTGCCTGATTATAGAGTCACCTATCACTAGTGTGTTGGGTATGTGGCACACAATTGGTGGGCTGTGTGTTTGGGTGTGTTGGTAGGAGGAGGTTGCCTGTGTCTGCTTTGGAGGTCTCTGTTGCCTAGGTAGATTTAGATTTTTAATCAGAGCTTCCGTATATGTCTTGGTGTTTTTGTGTGTGTTTTGGAGGTGTTGGTTTAGTTGGTCTATGTGTAGTGAGTGGGGTGTTGCGAGGTGTTACCTTCTCTTGACTGTCTGTTCCAGTCTTGGTTGGAGAGAGCTTTGCCTCTAGATTGGATGTGTAAGTGCATCTCTTGCAAGTGTTGGTGTTTGGTGGTAAGAGGAGAGGGTTGTTTGTGTACATGAGGCAGTTGTAACATTGCCTCAAGATGCCCAGGCTCATCAGGTAGGCTGGAGAGTACACTGGGAGTTGTCTCTTGGACATGCCTGAATAAGTGGGGAAGTATAGCATCTATTCCCTTCGTGGCAGATGCAGGGGGTTGAGTGCTGGGTATCATCTAGTGCTGCAGTAGATTTAGAACAAGTGCTGGGCTGAAAGGTGTGGGTCTGAGTGCTTTAGGCTGAAAGACTGACAAGTTATAAGGGAAAAACTGAAGATTGTATTCCTGGGAGCAAGCTTGGACACAGCGTCCCAGATGGCATTCCTCACTTCAGAAAAACAATTCCGTCTTGACAGCCTACTTCAAACAAATGGCTACCAGAACCCGGTTATCTGCAAGAAAAGTACTGCAGGCCCTAGGGTTCATGGCCTCATACTGCCAATTCCATATGCAAGACTGCATAGGAGGAAACTTCAATGGTACTTAAGAAGTCTTTGGTGCCAACATTCTCATCTCAGGACCTGGAAACAGTCATTCCTATCATACCTTGTCTAAGGATAGCGTTCCTTTGGTGGGCAGAAGTATGCAACCGCAACAAGGGACTGCCCTTTACTCAGCTTCACGCTGCCTAGACTATACCTGTGGAGCACACATGGATGGCAAATGCATTCAGGGCCACTGGAGCCAAAGTCATTCATCTGCACATCAACCAAAAAGAGATGCTAGCTGTGCAGAATGCCCTGACAGCTTTCAGATCCCTACTCTTTCCAGGACAACTTCTAACAACTGACAACACCACAGTTGTGGTACATCAACAAGCAGGGGGGACTCATTCCTACCCAGTCTGCAGGCTAGCCATGACTCTGTGGAACACTGCATTTAACATGCAAGTCCATCTGCAAGCTCAATTCCTGCCAGGCAAACAAAACTTCATTGGCAGACGACTTAAGCAGAAATCTCCAAGACCCACACGAGTGGCAGAGCCCAGCACCTTTAACCTTCTGATTCAGAAATGAGAGACACCAGAGGTGGACCCTTTTAGCTCCCCCTACAGCCACCAGCTCAGCAGATTCTGCATCAGGAACTCTCACAGCAGGGCCTGGAAAGAGGATGCCCTATCCTTTCAGTGGGTAAATCTCTCAATTTATGCAATCCCACCTCTGCCCCTTCTCTCAAGAATATTACTGTAAGACGGGACAGACTGAGGACAATTCTGATTGCCCAGAACTGGCCACGCCAGCAGTGGTACCCACTCCTGTGCAGCCTGACATTGGTGCCACCATGGCACCTATACCAGAACCCTACCCTACTCTCTCAGCAGGGGCAGGTTTTGCATCCGTCACTGCAAACCCTAAATCTTGCAGCCTGGCTTATCCCTTGAATCCTATCTCAGCAGCTCTAAGCAAACAGGTGCTGGATGTCATTCTTGAAGCTGGAAGACCCAGTACAAGAAAATCCTATGCGAATAAGTGGAAAAGATACTGCTGTTGGAGCCTATCTAAAGGAAAGGACACAACTCTGCCCTCTCTGCCTTTAATCCTGGATTGCTTAGCAGGTCTATTCCCCCCACAAAGGTCTGTCGTCCACTTCCATTAAGATGCATGCCTCAGCCATTTTGGCTCATTACAACACTGATCCACCTCTCTTCTCGTACCCTCTTATCAAACACTGAGAGGGGCAGACAAGGCAACCAAGGAGAGCACACACTCCTGCTTGGGACCTTTAACGTTGTACTGGAAGTGCTCACACTTCCACCCTCTGAGCATGCAGTGTCAGCAGACTTAAAATTCCTCTCTTGGAACACAGCATTGCTTTTAGCCATCACTTCAGCTAGAAGAGTGTCTGAACTACAAGCCCTTATGGCTGTGGAACCCTTCATTATTTTCCATGCTGACAGGGTCTCAGTCTCTCTCTCTCAGGACGAACCCTTCCTTTATACCTAAAGTGTCCCTGTGTGGCTCTTAATCTATCCATACATTTGCCAACCTTTTTCCCTAACCCTCAAAATTAGAGAGGAAAGGAACTTGCACTCTTTGGGCAGGCACAGGTTGCCCAGATTTTACCTGGATAGGACTAAGGCCTTCAGAAAATCAGACCAGTTATTAGTCAGCTTTGCAACAGGGGCAGAGGGCAAGGTCATTTCTAAGCAAACCGTATCTAACTGGAAAGCACAGTGCATCCTTTTCTGCTACAAGCACCATGGGAAACCAACCCCGCAGGGAGTCAGAACACATTCCACTAGGGCAACATCTACCTATACAGCACTTCTCAGGGGAATCTTTTATCAGGACATCCAGGAAGCTGCTACCTGCACTACCATCTACCAATCATCTCCAAATCCAGGGCAGGCTTTGCAACAGCAGCCCTGCATGGCATTCTAGCCAGCCCTAACTCTTCTTGACTGCCTCCACTCTTCTTCACCTTTGGGAATCCACCCAACTGTGATGACTGCAACAGTGAAACACTAAGAACATAGTACAGTTGTGTACACTTAACATAAATGTAGATGTTCAAGTGTATTCACTGTTGAAGTCCTGGTTTCCCTTCCTCCAACCCCCTGGTTTCTCTCTAGGCCTTTTACTGCCACCCCCCCTTCAGTAGTATTGGTATTTATTTTTTATGGGTGGTGTTTTCCTCCTCCATAACTTACTTCCCTGTTGGGGGGGGGGGGGGGGCTCATGACAGCAAGAAAAAATGATGTAATGGTGTCTGCTGCCTGTTTTTATACCCTGACCTGACGCCAGTCCTGGAGCAACAGCAGCTGATGCAGAAATAAAGTCTCTGGTATTCGGGCAGACTGAGGGCTACCTACAGGCAGATAATCCAAATGTGACGACTGCAACAGTGAATACCCTCTAACATCTATATTTATGGTACGTGTACACAACTGTACTTTAATTTCCTTCCGTACAGATAAAGTTGAAGTTTCTGCAGTGCCCACACTATGGGTAGACATTCCTTTTTCAGCTGCAATAGCATTCCTCCCTGGGTTGGAGCTTACAACTGAGATAAACCACTGGGTGCTCTTTTCCCTTTGAAGAAATCTGGTTAAGTGCAGCCCCCACCTCGTGGTTTGAAGCATCCACCTGCGCAACAAATAATTTTCTGTAATCTGGACTAGCTAACACAGGGGGTCCTCCCAAAGCTCCTTTAAGATTATGGAATGCCTGCTCACATGCTGGGGTCCACACTACCTTATCTGGCCTGTTTTTCCCTGTTAGGTCTGTGAGGGAAGGACCTATAGTACTATAACTAGGCAAACTTTCTGTAGTACTCTGCTGTCCCTAAAAATGCCCTCAACTGCTTTTTGGTAACCAGTGCAGGCCATGCCTGAAAGCCTTCCACTTTGGCAGGTTCTGGCCTGATCTTACCACTCCCCACTCTGTGTCCTAGGTAGGAGAACTCTGCTGTACCCAGCTGACATTTGCTGGGGTTAATGATCAGCCCTGCCTTCTATTGTCTGCCGAGCACCTCCCTAACATGCAGAAGGTGCTCTTGCCAGGAATGGCTGTAGATGGTAATATCTAGGTAAGCATAGGCAAAATCTCCTGCTCCTGCTAGGATATCATCTTCCAGCCTCTGGAAAGTCACTGGGACATTTTTGCAACCCAAAAGGCATTTTTGTGAATTCATACAAGCCAAAAGGGGGTCACAAAGGCTGACCTCTCTAGCACTGGGAGTGAAGGGCACCTGCAAGTAACCCTTGGTAAGGTCAGTGGTGGTAAGATACTTAGCCACACCCAGCTGCTCTAGGATTTCATCTGTCCTAGGCATGGGGGTAAGCATCTGGCTGTGTGACTAATTTCCTGTAGTCCACACAGAATGTGGTGCTGCCATCCTTCTTTGGTACCAGCACCACTGGGGAGGCCCAGGGGCTGCTGGACTCCTGAATTACCCCTAGTTCCAACATTTCCTGTATCTCCTCTCTGAGTCTATTTGACCCTCTCAGACACCCTGTAAGGGTCCTACCTAATAGGCCTTTGCGGTCCTGTATCCACCTAGTGCTGCACCAGATGGGTGCACCCTGGTTTCCCAGTGAACATGTCCCCAAACTTCTGTAACACTGCTCAGATTTCTCGACCCTGGGTAAGAGAGAGCTGCTGAGACATTGCTACTACTCCCACTGTGGTGTCAGTCCTAGCCTCACTGAGATAATCAGTCACCAGATCTCCCTAAGACTCCTCCTGCAGTCCACTGCAAATACTCTACATAAGGGTCTCCCATCTTGGTAAGGTTTCATCATATTAACATAGTAAAAATTGTGCTCCTGACTAGCAGTTCTACCATGTAGTTAATCACAGACCTTCATTACCACCTTGTAGGGTCCCTCCCAAGCTGACTGCAGCTCGTGTCTGACAGGAATGAGAACGATTACCTGCTTCCCTACAGCATACCCTCGAGCATTCCTGCAATACCAGACCTTTTTCCACTGTTGGGCTTCTGCCAGGCTTTCCTGGGCCAAGCCCATGAGTTCTCAGAGCCTTGTCCTGAGGTTTAAGACATATGCCGCAACAAACTCCTTGTGGGATTCATACATATCCCCCCTCACCCTATGCCCATACAGCAACTCTAAGGGTGAAAAACCCATGGATTCCTGGGGAACCTCTGTAAGCAAACAGATGGGGCAAGTATTTGTCCCATTCTCCTCTTACACTGGTCTGCAAATGCCCGTAGTATCGTCTTGTGTGTAGAGTTTAACCTCTCAACAAGACCATTAGTCTGGGGATGGTGGTTAGGTGCCTCACCCCACAGTACTTACACAGACAAGCCAGCAGGTCTGATATGAAATTGGCACCCGTCAGTATTTCTTTAGGGAAACCTACCTTGCTGAAAATCTCTTAAAGCATTTTCCACCTTTTCTGCCTCAATGGAGGACAGAGCCACTGCCTCAGGGTATTTTGTAGCCTAGTCTACTACCGCTAGGATATACTTTTTCCCGTGTGGAACTCTGGGTACTCAGAGGCCTGACAATATCCATAGCTACCCTCTGAAATGGCTCTTCAATTACAGGCAAAGGCATCAAAGGAGCTTATACCTTGTCTCCTGCTTTGCCTTCCTTTTGGCACTGCTCACAGGTCCTGCAGTACCCTGTTAAGTCTCTGGAAATCCCAGGCCAATAGAAGTTTTGCATAATACGTCTCTTCATACATTTTATGCACATACAACTTGCAAAGGGAACATCATGGACTATGGCTAGAAGTGCCAGACGGTAGGCTCTAGGCGCTACCAACTGCTGAATTCTCTCACCCTATAGCCTTCCCTCAAGGGTCCACTATCTCTACAGTAACCTTTGGTCCCAATATACAGATTCCCCTTTCCCTTGAGAATCAGGTGCCTCACTAGCTTACCTGTCTCAGGCCTTATAATGTAGGGTCTGAGAGCTGAGCCTGTCTCATCTACCTTTGTAACCCTACCCAGCTCCCCTTCCATAGGATGTCTGGTATCCTCCAACAGTGATTCCTCACTGTCAGCTTGAGTACTACAACAAGCCTCTGCCCATGTAGTCACTCAGCCAAGAGATTATCAGTACCCACAAGCAGATGTGGATCACCTTCAGTATCACTGCTACAGGGTAGCTCCCTCCCTGAAGTAACCACCTCACCAGTCCTGGCTGCAAGTGTGCGGTCTGTCTGGGTCTCCCCTAGGCTACCAGACCTACATGCTTGTCTCAAAGCCTGACTGTGTGAATTGCATAAATGCATGGTACAGCATTAACAGAATCATTCCCTGTCAAGACATCTGCTGGGTGGTAGTTTGGTACCCTTGTTGTCTCGAGACAATCTGTTGGCATTTTGTCATTCCTACTTACTGGCTGTCCCACGTTTTGTTCCCCACCTTGCCACCGTGGATATCTATATGCTACATGGCCCCACTGGTTGTATTTAAAACATTTTACCCTAGTTCCTGGACGTGTACTTAGACTAGTGGCTTCCTTTGCTACTGACACTGTTGGGGCAGTCTGGACTGCCCAACATGAGTTTCCTTAGGACCATGAGCAGCAGTGGGTGTCCCTTTCATGTGCATTGATGCCCTGCTTGCTAGGTATAGGTCTCCCTTCCCAAACTCGACAGTACCGCATTGTCTGTCAGCTAATAAGATTCTCATGTCCTCAGGCAAAGTGTTAAAAGCTTGTTCCCTCATCAAAAGTACTGCCAGCCCTTCAAAAGTGGTGACCTGACATTCATTCACCCATCTGTGAAAATAAGTGCTTAGTTCAGCAATATTTTCTCTCACACCTTCATCTGCCTTGCGTCTATGCTCACAAAACTTTTCCCATAAGCTTCAGGTGTTAACTTTTAAATTCTAGCAAACAGTTGTTTACATTGTTTAAGCAGTAATTATCAGACAGTTTGGAAAGAACAGTTGCAGCTTTACCATGAAGTAAGGGGGTCAGGAACTTCACCCATAGTCCTTGGTCAGCATCATACTGTTTACATACCCTTAAACATATGAATGAAACTATCAAAATTATCCCCCTCTGTAAATTGCGGAAGAAGTTTACTGACCTTTTAACTTCTGGGGTTCGGTTACTCTTGTCACCATTACCTCTGACTCTGGCAAAGAGTCAGCATCTCCTTTTCATGTTGCCTCTGCCCCTCCTCAGCGTCCAGGCGTCGCAGTTTCTCTTTTTTCTTGGTCTCGAGACGCCTCAGTCTCTCTGCTGCTTCTATTTCCCAGTGCTTGGCCTCCAACTCAAGTCTCTCTAATGCCAGACGGATTTATAAGTCCTTTGTGGAAAGGTTGAACTGTCCATTTTCAGAGAGCTGTAAATCCCCACGACCAGTCTGATTGTCCCCTGGTTGCTGTTCCCTGATACAGCTTTGACTAAAGCTGTGCAGTCATGTCTGCCTGTCAGGTTGGCATGCACCCATCCTTTAGCCTGGCACATTTCAGCCAACTGGCTCCTTGTCAGCTTGCTATACTCTTCTGCTGACATGCTTGCTTGATGTTCATTGTGTTTCACTGTTGCGGTCATTACTCTTGGGTTATCTCTGGCAGGCTACCCTCAGTCGGCCTGAATTCCTAAGTCTAGGTCCAGCGTTGGTTGCTGTCACCCCTTCCCTGACGTCAGTGCGCCAGGGGTGTAAAAGATGCAGTCGACACCATTTTCTTCAGTCTTTCTTGCCGCACGGTGCCCAAAGCAAAAGCAGTTCGCAAGTGCTGGTCAGTTGACTCCTGAGATTTTCAAATCCGAATTTCAGGACCGAGGTCTTCATTAAACCCAAGTACCCCATTGGGGAAACTTTTCTCTTGCTCCAGACCGATGTCAGAAAAAGTTAACAATTGTATTTCTTGGGGGAAGCAAATACCTCATAAGGATTTTCACTCTTACTGTATTCCTTGCCTAGGCCCTGATCACAACGTTGCTAGCTGTCGGTTTTGTGCTAGATTTAACCAACGCACTATTAAGCGTTGGTTCGATTTTGCATGCCATTACTTTGGCTGAAGATTTCATTATATAATGCCGTTGGAACAGCTGATGACCGGAGTTTACAAAAAACGCAAGGATAAGGAAAAGGATAGGCATCCGAGGTCCAAAACCGACTAGACCTTCGCTAGGCCAGTCGCCGGTTCTCTGTGAGGCGCTTTGCAGCCCCTGGTGCCCACTATCTCAGAGCTACAGGCCGCTACCAACTCCCACGTGGAGCCGACTGGGCCTCTGGATACTCAAGGTATTGGACACTTGGAAATCATTCCCTCAGATGGGTCCGGAGCTGCTGAGCAGCCATCTGCTTCTGAGGGTGTCTTCAGACCTGCACAACTATGTATAAGCCATCTTCAACTTCAAAGACTAAAGCATCTCTAAAGGCAAAGAAACAAGTACAGCATTCTCCTACTCAGACTTCCATGCCTAAAAACAGATGCTCAAAATGTCCGAAGACCTAATTACTTTTATCAGGAGTTCCCATCCCCCTCCTAAGAGGCCTAGTCAAGAGAGAGTATGATTCTTCTGATCAGGTTTCTATTTCCTCTGATTCCTCTTCTGAACAGGATTACTCCATGCTTCCCTATGAGGATTCTGATGCTGAAGAATCCATCCCTTCAGCCTCTCCTCCTGAGGATTATTCTTTTGGGGAAACCCTGCATACCATGAGGGAGCATTTCCACTGGGAGAGCCAAGATTATTCTGAATCTAAGAAAAGGCTCAGTGACTTTCTGCTACTTCCTCAGCACAGACCCCTTGCTATTCCATCTGTTCTAGACATTATAGATGTATTTTCAGAGTCTGGCCTGTCCTCTGACTCTCTACCCCCTGCACCTGCTAAGCCAGGCTGATACTACAGGGTCCCAAATTCCTATATAAAACCTCTGCTGCTGACCCAGAAACTAAATCTCAGGGTCCCAAAGGGGTTAAAGCTTCCACCGCAAAAAAAACCTGTCCCCTCTGATGGAGATTCTAGGGCTCTAGACAGATTGGGGGAAAAAAGTTTACACTTCTGCTACCTCGGCTGTAAGGGCTTTAAATTAGTTTCATATGCTTAAATACCAGCGATATTTAATGTCACTGCTTAAACAGAAATTGTTGACAAATACTGAATGTTCAGAGAACAAGGAAATGTAGGATTTATTGCATGCAGCTGAACAAGTTGGAAAGCATACTTTGCAATGTGGTTACGATTTACTGGAGGCCTCTTGCAGGGCCGCTGTTACAGGTTCTGTTAGAAGGCATGCTTGGTTAAAGAAACAGAATCTGCCTGATCATGTTAAAGCCAAATTATTAATGCTCCATTACAGCATGATACTTTGTTTGGTACTAAAGCAGAAGAGGTGTTGAAAAAAATGGAGGATAAAGCTAAATCCATGCAGACAGTCAAGGATTTCTTACAGGTACAGCCACCCAGGTTTAGCAGGAACTGGCCTTCAAAAAAATTGGTCCTTTCCAGTGTCAGACCACATAGAGGCAGATACAGGCGTCCCAGAGGCAGATCTCTGCCCAAAGGCTCATACAGGCCTAAACAATGGGGTGCTCCTACCTCAAAAGCAGAGAGGACAAATCAGAACCTTACAGGAAACAGTCCCAATGACTTTCCTCTGTCAGATCCAAGCACTTTTCTTTTGGCAGCCCCCTTAGGGGGAAAACTAGCGCTTTTTTCATCAAATTGGCAAACAAGACAAATGGGTCATGAACATAGTGTGTCCCAAGGTTACAGGTTCCATTTTCACACTCTACAAAGGTCAAAAGGTATGCCAGACCTGCTACACAATCAATGGGCAGAGGCACAAAAACAAATTACAGCCCTCTTGGACATGAGAGCTATTCAACAAGTACCACAACAAGAGCAGGGGCAAGGATTTTACTCCAGACTTTTCCTAGTGCCCAGAAAGGACAAAACCTGGAGACCAATACTGGACCTGTCTATACTAAATACATTTCTGGAAGTAAGATGTTGACTCTACAGCAGCTACTGCCCATGCTGGGCAAGAAGGCTTGGCTCATAACTTTGGACCTAAGAGGCATACCTGCATGTTCAAATCGGACAATCTTGCAGAAGATACCTCAGATTCATAGCTGGCTCAATGCATTACCAATTCTCTGTCCTGCCCTTTGGCTTATCTACTGCGCCCAGGGTCTTCACAAAATGCCTGGCATCAGTAATTGCGTTTTGCAGACAAAGAGGAATTCAAATATATCCCTACTTGGACGACTGCCTAATTCAAGCAGAAAGCAAAGGCATTCTTCTAGAGCATCTGGCGTTTGTAAAAAGATTACTAATTGGCCTAGGGTACACAGTAAACGAAAAGAAATCAAAACTAGTGCCCTCTCAAGAGGTGATATTCCTGGGTGCAAGCTTAAATACAACTGCCCAGCTGGCTTATCTCACGCCAGACCAACAAAAGCAACTGACTTCTTACTTCAAGAAATTGGCAACAAAAACCCACTTATCTGCAAGGAAAATCCTGCAGGCCTTGGGTTTCATGGCATCCTGCATTCTACTAATTCCATATACCAGGCTGCATATGAGGAAACTAGAATGGTATCTAAAAAGTGTTTGGACTCAGCATTGCCACAGCCTGGAGACAGTAATTGCACTCATTCCCTGCCTGCAACAGGAGTTCCGATGGTGGGCAGAGGCCTGTCACCACAAGGGTCTGCCATTCAGTTTACCCACAGCCAGACAGACACTGACAACGGATGCATCAGATTATGCCTGGGGGGCCCATATGGCAGGCAAATGTATTCAGGGCACATGGCCTGCAAACCAGATGCATCTTCACATCTATCAAAAAGAGATGCTAGCTGTTCAAAATGCCCTGACAGCTTTCAAGGGCCTGCTTCATCCAGGACAGCTACTGATGAAGACAGACAATACTACAGTCATGTGGTACATAAACAAGCAGGGAGGTGCACATTCCTACCCCCTCTGCAGACTAGCAATGACCTTATGGGACACAGCATTGGCTTTTCAAATTCACCTGCAAGCACAATTCCTGCCAGGAAAAACAAATACTCTGGCAGACTAACTAAGCAGAAACCTCATGGATCCCCATGAATGGAAACTGGATCCACAAGTCTTCAACATGATAATAAGGAAATGGGGATGCCCAGACATCTATTTGCCTCCCCTCACAACTACCAATTGCAGAGATTTTGCACAAGGATTTATCACAAGTAAGCATAGAAAGTGGACGCCCCATCCTTCAGCTGGAAAAGCCTAACAGTATATGCCTTTTCTGCACTGCCTGTTCTCTCCAGGGTACTCCTAAAGGTCAGACGAGAAGCCAAAAATGATACTGATTGCATCAGACTGGCCATGCCAGCACTGGTACCCAGTTCTAAAGAGCTTGTGTCAAGGTCCAGCATGGATATTGCCTCAAACTTCTTACTTGCTGACCCAACAATCAGATCCTGCACAGCCAACTCAGGACCTTTAAATCTGGCAGCATGGCTGATAATGTAATCATTCAGAACACACCTCTTTCAAAAGCTGTTATGGATGATGTTCATGGTGTTTCACTGCTGCAGTCATTACACTTGGGTTACCCTGCCATCAGGCGGTCCCGCGGACGGCCAGAGTTCCAAAGTCTTGGTCCGGCGTCTGTTGCTGTTGCTTCTTCCTTGATGTCAGTGCGCCAGGGGTATACAAGATGCAGCAGACGCCGTTTTCTTGCCGCGCGATGCCCGAAGCAAAAGCAGTTCGCAAGTGCCGGTCGGCCGACTCCTGAGATTTTCAATTCGAATTTCAGAACCGAAGTCTTCATTAAAGCTAAGTACCCCGTTGGGGAAACTTTCTTGCCTCAGGCCGATGCCAGTAAAAGTTAATTGTATTTCTTGTGGAAATCAAATACCTCATAAGGATTTTCATTCTTACTGTATTCCATGCCTAGGCCCAGACCACGACGTCACTAGTTGTTGGTTTTGTGCTAGATTTAACAAACTTACTATAAATGTCGGTTTGATTTTGCTCGCCATTACTTTGGCCGAAGGTTTAATTATACCATGCTGTCGGAACTACCAACGACCGGAATACACAAAACGCAAAGACTAGGATAAGGACGGGCATCTGAGGCCCAAAACTGACGAAGCCTCTTCTAGGCCAGTCACCGGTTCGCCAGTTCTCAGTGAGGTGCATTTGCAGCCCCTGACACCTGCTACCTCAGAGCCACAGGCCGCCTCAGGCTCCCATGTGGAGATGTCTAGGCCTCTGGATACTCAAGGTGTTGGACCTACGGAAACTAACCCTTCAGATGGGTCCGGAGCTGCTGAGCAGGCATCTGCTTCTGAGGGTGTTTTCAGACCTTCACAGCTTACCATAAAACTACAGCCAAGTCTAAAACTCCATTAAAGACAAAGAAGCAAGTACAGCATTCACCTGGACAGGCCTCCATGCCTAAAAAACAGATGCTCAAAATAGCCAAAGACTTAATCTGATCAGGGGTACCCATCCCCCTCCTGATAAAAGGCCTAGACAGGATACAGACTGATTCCGCTGACCAGGTTTCCATTTCTTCTGGTTCCTATTCAGACCAGGGATACTTTTTACCCCCCTATGAGGACTCTGATGCTAAAGAATCCATTCCTTCAGCCTCTCCTCCTGAGGATTATTCTTTTGGGGAAACTTTACATACCATGAGGGAGCATTTCCATTGGGAGGGCCAGGATTACTCGGAATCCAAGAAAAGGCTCAGATACTTTTTTATTGCCTCAGCACAGGCCCCTTGCTATTCAGCCAGTGCTAGATATTGTGGATGATGTATTCTCTGAATCCAGTTTAAACCCTGATTCTTTGCCCCCCTGCTCCATTCCCAGGGTCCCAAAGGGGTAAAGGCTTCCACAGCTAAAAATCCAGTTCCCTCTGACAGGGATTCTAGAGCATTAGACAGATGGGGGAAGAAAGTTTACACTTCTGCAGCTTTAGTAGTGAGAGCTTTAAATTGCCAGTTTCACATGCTTAAATACCAACAATATTTAATGTCTCTGTTAAAACAGAAAATGATTACAAGTTCAGAACATCCTGACTATAAGGAAATTCAGGATTTATTGCATGCAGCTGAGCAAGTGGGAAAACATACTCTGCAATGTGGTTTTGATTCATTAGAGGCTTCTTGTAGAGCAGCAGTGACAGGATCTGTGATTCGAAGGCATGCTTTGTTAAAAGAACAAGGTTTACCTGATCATGTTAAGGCTAAATTATTGGATGCTCCTTTACAGCAGGATATTTTATTTGGTGTTTAGGCAGAAGAGGTATTAAAGAAAATGGAGGATAAGGCAAAATCTATGCAAACAGTGAAGGATTTCTTACAGGTACAGCCACCTCAGTTTAGCAGAAATTGGCCTTCACAGAATCTGTCCTTTCCAGTGTCAGACAGACTACAAAGAGGCAGATACAGATGCCCAAGAGGCAAATCTCAGCCCCAAGACTCTTACAGACCACAACAGCGGGGTGCTTCTACCCCAAAAGGAGGTGAGGACAAGTCACAGCCTTACAGGAAACAATCCCAATGACTTCCCCCTTCGAATGCCAAGCACTTCCCTTTTGGCAGCTCCCTTAGGGGGAAAACCTAGCACTTTTCTCAAAATTGGCATATCACCCAAGACAAATGGGTTCTGAATATTGTCTCTCAAGGTTACAGGTTCCACTTTCACACTTTACCAAGTTTAAAAGGAATGCCAGACCTGCCACAAAATCAATGGGCAGAGGCATAAAAGCAAATTACAGCCCTCATGGACATGAGAGCTATTCAAAAAGTGGCACAACAGGAACAAGGACAGGGATTTTACTCCAGACTTTTCCTGGTCCCCAGAAAGGACAAAGCCTGGAGAACCCATACTAGACCTTTCTATTTTAAATACTTACCTGGATGTTCCGAAATTCAAAATGTTGACACTGCAGCAGCTTCTTCCCATGCTTGGCAAGAAGGCATGGCTTGTTACTTTGGACCTCAGAGGCATACTTGCATGTCCCTGTCAGACAAAATTGCAGAAGATACCTCAGATTCATAGCTGGTTCAATGCATTACCAATTCTCTGTACTGCCCTTTGGCTTATCTACTGCGCCCAGAGTCTTTACAAAGTGCCTGGCACCAGTAATTGCATTTTGCAGACAAAAAGGAATTCAAATATATCCATACCTGGACGACTGCCTTATTCAAGTAGAGAGCAAGGACATTCTTCTATAGCATCTGGTGTTTGTAAAAAGGTTGCTAATTTGCCTAGGGTACACAGTAAACGAAAAGAAGTCAAAACTAGTGCCCTCACAAGAGATAATATTCCTGGGTGCCAGCTTAAATACAATGGCCCAGATGACTCATCTCACGCCAGACAAGGAAGGACAACTGACTCAGTACTTTCAAGTGATGGCAACAAAGACCCAACTCCCTGCAAGAAAAATTCTGCAGGCCTTTGGATTCATGGCATCCTGCATACTACTAATTCCATATGCCAGACTGCATATGAGGAAATTACAGTGGTACCTAAAAAGTGTTTGGACTCAACACTGTCACAGTTTGGAAGCAGTAATTCCACTAATTCCCTGCCTACAACAGGAGTTTCGATGGTGGGTACAGGCATGTCACCTCAACAAGGGACAGCCTTTCACTCTACCCACAGCCAGGCAGACACTAATAGATGCTTCAGATTACATCTATTAGCCTGGGGAGCACACATGGCAGGAAAATGTATTCAGGGCAAGTGGACCGCAGACCAAATGTGCCTTCACATCAATCAAAAAGAGATGTTGGCTGTACAAAATGCCCTAACAGCTTTCAAGGACCTTCTGCATCCAGGACAACGTTTATTAAAGACAGACAACACCACAGTCATGTGGTACATAAACAAGCAAGGGGGCACTCATTCTTATCCCCTATGCAGACAAGCCATGACCTTGTGGAACACAGGTC
Source organism: Protopterus annectens (assembly GCF_019279795.1). Lineage (NCBI taxonomy): Eukaryota > Metazoa > Chordata > Ceratodontiformes > Protopteridae > Protopterus > Protopterus annectens. The sequence goes on along the minus strand of NC_056729.1, from coordinate 268,849,712 downwards.
TAACATATCAAGTTCCTCTACAAGCACAATTCCTGCCAGGAAAGAAAAATACTCTGGCAGACGACTTAAGCAGAAACATCATGGATCCCCACGAATGGAAATTAAATCCGCAAGTATTCAGCATAACGCAAAAATGGGGGTGCCCAGACACAGATCTTTTTGCCTTCCCAATGAATTGCCAACTACAAAAATTCTGCACAAGGACTTAGCACACACAGGCATGGAAAGTGGATGCTGTCTCGTTCAGCTGGAAAAGCCTAAAAGTTTATGCCTTCCCACCACTGCCTCTCCTTTCAAAGGTACTCCTAAAAGCCAGACAAGAAAAAACGCAGATGATCCTGATTGCCCCAGGCTGGCCACGCCAGCACTGATGCCCAATTTTAAAGAACTTAGCTCAAAGCCCACCATGGATTTTACCTCAAACTCCACACCTTCTGACTCAGCAAAACAATCAGATCCTGCACAGTCCGCTCAAAACCTTAAAGCTGGCTGCATGGCAGATTCATTAGTCAAGCAGACAACACCATTCTCTAAAGCTGTTATGGATGTCATTTTGGAGGCCAGGAGGCCTAGCACCAGGAAATCTTATTCAGAAAAGTGGAAGAGATTCTCTGCCTGGAACCAGGCTCAAAGCTTTGACCCTCTTGTCCCAAATATTCCTCAGATATTACAATACTTAACTGAATGCTGGACAAAGGACTATCCTTTTCATCCATTAAGATCCACGCCTCTGCCATCTCGGCTCATTACAACATAGAACCTCCTATTTTCCCTCGTCCGTTGCTAAAACAGTACCTCAGAGGGGCTAAAAACATAAGACCGCCCCAAAGAGCACCAACACCTACTTGCGACCTCAATTTTGTTTTGGAAAAACTAACTTTACCTCCTTTTGAACCAGCCAATTCAGCAGAATTAAAATATGTAGCATGGAAAACTGCTCTGCTTCTGGCCATAACCTCAGCACGAAGAGTCTGAGTTACAGGCACTAATGGCAGTGGAGCCTTTTATCATTTTTCACCAAGACAGGGTTTTTTAAGAACAAACCCTTCATTTATGCTTAAGGTGGTATCCAGTGTGGCTCTTAACCAAACTATTCACTTGCCTACTTTTTATTCAAATCCCCAGAATAAAGGGGGAGAGACTTCTGCATTCCTTGGACATACACAGACTATTACGTTTCTACTTGGACAAAACAAAAGCTTTCAGAAAAACTGAGCAATTGTTTGTAGCATATGCTGCAGGATCACAGGGAAAGGCTATTTCAAAGCAGACCATTTCAAAGTGGATAGGACACTGTGTCCGGTTCTGCTACACACAACTTGGGAAATCTGTACCTAGTAACATTAGGCCACATTCCACCAGGGCAACGGCCACTTCAACTGCCTACCTTAGAGGAGTACCTACTAAAGATATCTTGGAAGCTGCAACTTGGTGTTCAGTACACACCTTTACCAAGCATTATCACGTGCCTCTTTAGTCTAGATCCAGAGCTGCCTTTGCCACTGCAGTGCTGCAGGGCCTCCTAGCCACTCCAAATCCTCTATAGAACCAGCCACCCTACCTCAGCTTTGGGATTCAACCCAAGTGTAATGACTGCAGCAGTGAAACACGATGACCATAGTATAGTTTTGTACCTACCATAAATGTAGATGTTAGTGTCTTCACTGCTGCTGTTCAGGTTACCCACCCGCCATCTCCTCTTTCTTAGCTGGGACTTTTCTATACCTTTCTACCCTATACTACGTATGTGGTGTATTTGCTGGTAACTGAAGGTTTTGTTTTTTTACCTGTATTGTATGTTTTATTAGCAATATGTATTGCCTACCTATTTGGGGGCACCTGACATCTGGGGCAAGAAAAACTGAAGAAAATGGCATCTGCTGCATCTTGTATACCCCTGGCGCACTGACGTCAGGGAAGAAACGACAGCAACCGATGCCGGACCAAGACTTTGGAACTCTGGCCGACTGCAGGACCGTCTAACGGCAGGATAACCCAAGTGTAATGACTGCAGTAGTGAAGACGCTCAACATCTACATTTATGGTAGGTACAAAACTGTACTTTATCTTGGAGGCCCAGTACCAGAAAATCTTATGCAGACAAATGGAAGAGATTCTGTGCTTGGAGCCAGGAACAAGGCATTGACATGTGTATACCAAATATACCTCAGATTTTACAATACCTAACTGAGATGCTGAACAAAGGCCTTTCTTTCTCATCAATTAAGATTCATGCCTCTGCCATTTCAGCCTATTACAATACGGAACCACCTATCTTTTCTCATCCTTTAATAAGGCAGTACCTCAGAGGTGCCAAAAACATTAGGCCTCCAAGGAGAGCACCAATTCCGGCCTGGAACCTCAGTTATGTTTAGGAAAAACTCGCACTGCCTCCTTTCGAGCCAGCTTCAACAGCAGATATAAAATTATTATCCTGGAAAACAGCTCTTCTCCTAGCAATAACTTCAGCAAGGCGAGTCTTGGAGTTACAAGCACTCATGGCTGTGGAACTTTTTATCATTTTTCATCCAGACAGGGTGTCTCTTGAGGACAAATCCTACATTTATGCCTAAGGTGGTATCCAGTGTGGCCCTCAACCAAACCATTCACTTGCCTACCTTTTATCCAAATCCACAGAACAAGGGTGAGAAAATTCTGCATTCTTTGGACATACACAGGCAGTAAAGCTGCTATTTGGACAGAACTAAAGCTTTCAGAAAGAGTGAGCAACTTTTAGTGTCATATGCTGCAGTATCACAAGGAAAGGCCATCTCAAAACAAACTATTTCTAAATGGATACGCCATTGCATCCATTTCTGCTATTCTCAACGTGGCAAATCAGTGCCTAAGGGAATTAGGCCTCATTCCACCAGAGCAGCAGCCACTTCAGCAGCCTTCCTCAGTGGAGTACCAACCAAAGATATCTTAGAGGCTGCAACTTGGAGCTCAGTGCTCACTTTCACAAAGCACTACCACTTACCTCTTTACTCCAAGTCAAGAGCAGGCTTTGCCACTGCAGTTCTGCAGGGCCTCATAGCTTCTCCTAATCATGTTTAGCCCAGCCACCCATCCTCAGCTTTGGAATTCAACCCAAGAGTAATGACTGCAACAGTGAAACACGAACATAGTACAGTTGTGTACCTACCATAAATGTAGATGTTAGAGTGTATTCACTGTTGCAATCCAGGTTATCCACCCACCATCCCCCTTCTCTTTGCTGGGACTTATCTGCACTTCACTATCCTATAGAACCTATTTGGTGTATTTGCTTGTAGATAAAGAAAATGTTATTTTTGTGAATTCATTTTTATTGGCATAGTTTTCAGCCTACCAGTTTGGGGGCACCTGACATCTGGGGCAAGAAAAAACTGAAAATGGCGTCTGCTGCATCTTTTATACCCCTGGTGCACTGACGTCAGGGAAGAGGCGACAGCGACCGAACCGGACCAAGACTTTGGAATTCTGGCCGACAGAGAAGCCTGCCAGCAGGATAACCCAAGAGTAATTACTGCAACGATGAATACACTCTAACATCTACATTTATGGTAGGTACACAACTGTACTTTTTATACCCCTGATGACCTGACGTCCTGGAAGAAGGGACAGCACCCGAAGCAGGACCCAAGACTTTGTTAATCAGGCCGGCTGAGGGCTACCTGCAAGCAGATAACCCAAATGTAATGACTGCAACAGTGAATACTCTAACATCTACATTTATGGTAAGTGTACTCCACTGTACTTTTGCCTCCCCTCAACTACCAATTTGACAAATTCTGCACAAGGACCTCCCACAGCCATGCTTGGAAAGTGGATGGCCTTGTCCTTCACCTGGGAAAGCCTCTCAGTTTATGCTTTTCCCCCACTGCCTCTCCTCTCAAAAGTTCTGCTAAAGATCAAACAAGACAAACCAAGGGCAATACTGATTGCACCCGACAGGCCACACCAACACTGGTGTGTACCCCCTCTTGCGCATTCACTGCTTGATTCATGGCACCTGCCTCAAACCCCTTCCCTGCTGTCCCAGCAGAGGGCCAGATTCTGCACCCCTAGCTTCAAATCCTGAACCTTGCAGCCTGGCTAATTCTCTGAGCTCTCCACTAGCATCACTCAGTAAGCAGGTGTTAGATGTCATTCTGGAGGCGAGGAGGCCTAGTACTAGAAAATCCTATGCTGAAAAGTGGAAAAGATACTGTTCCTGTAGCCAGACTCAAGGGATGGGCACAACAGTGCCCAGCATACCGCATATTCTTCAATACTTACGAGATTCTCCACAAGGGCCTTTCCTTCTCATCAATTAAAATTCATGCCTCAGCCATTTTGGCACATTATAATACTGAGCCACCCTTCTCTCACCCCCTGCTGAAACAATTCCTCAGAGGGGCCAAAAATTTAAGATCACCCAGGAGAGCCCCTACTCCAGCCTGGGACCCTAACTTTGTATTGGAAAAGCTCACTTTCTCCTTTTGAACCAGCTGCAACTGCAGAGTTTAAATTTCTTTCTTGGAAAACTGCTTTCCTTCTAACCATCACTTCAGCAAGAAGTGTCTCTAAACTCCAGGCCCTCATGGCAATGGAGCCCTTCATCATCTTCCATGCTGACAAGGGTGTCCCTCAGGACCAATCCTTCCCTTATGCCCAAGGTGATATCCAATGTGGTCCTTAATCTGTCCATTCACTTGCCTACCTTCTTTCCTAATCCACAGAACAAAGGAGAGTGTGCACGTCGAGAGAGTGCAGTATTCAGACAACTAAGATTTTATTTGGACAGGACTAAGCCTCTCAAAACAACTGAACAGCTGCTGGTTGCCTTTGCAGCAGGGGCAGAGGGGAAGGCCATTTCAAAGCAAACCATTTGTAAGTGGATAGGCCATTGCATTTTTTTCTGCTATAAGCAACATGGAAAACCTATCCCTCAGGGGATAAGATCACATTCCACCAGGGCTGCATCTACATCCTTTCTCAGAGGTGTCCCTACCAGGGACATCCTAGAAGGTGCTACCTGGAGCTCTGTACATACCTTCAAGCATTACCACTTGCCTATTTTCTAAATCCAGAGCTGGTTTTGCCACTGCAGTCTTGCAGGGCTTAATAGCTGGTCCTAATGCCCTCTACCTTCCTCCCTGTCTTAGCTTTGGGAATCTACTCAAATGTAATGACTGCAGCAGTGAAACACGAAGAACATAGTATAGTTGTGTACACTTACCATAAATGTAGATGTTGGTGTATTCACTGTTGCAGTCCTGCTTTCCTTCCCTCCTTCCCCTTTTTCTTTTTTCCTAAGGTACAAGCTGTATTTGGTTTAAGCCTTGTTTTCTGGGGGCTTCTGACAGTTATGGCAAGAAAGACTGAGGAAGTGACGTTGGCTGCCTCCTTTTGTACCAGACGCCTTGACAACAGACTACAGCCAATGTCATTTTTACTTGCGTTTGTATTCTGGCCGATCAAGGGCAACCGGGAGCCGGATAACCCATTGGTTAGGGCTGCAACAGTGAATACACTCGAACGTCTACATTTATGGTAAGTGTACAGAACTGTACTTTACTCCCTGTCAATTGTGTGCCTTGTTCAGTGCCCAAACTATTCGTTGTGGGGCTTTCTTAGTCACTAAATTATTTCGTTCTTGTTCTCCATATTCCGAAATGGCTTCGGTAAGCCATCAGACTACCTATCTTCCGAAAAAACGTAAGGATAAAGTCAGAAACTGCGTAAGTCCAAAACTGCCGACAACACTTTCGTTAAGCTAGTCGCCAGTCTGCCGGTACTCAGTGAGGTGCGTTTGCAGCCCCTGATACCTGCTTCTACAGATTCGCAGGCCTATGCAGAGACCCATTTGGAGTCCAGTATGCCACGAGATGCTTCAACTATGAATCATGTGGATGTTCCAACCTTGGATGGGTCCAGAGCCGTTGTGCAGTCACTGGCTTTTGAGGGTTTATTAAACCAACTACTTAGTTTGACTAAAACTACCAAATTTCTCAGGCCCAGAGTTCGCACTATGCCCAGGAAACAGATGACCAAAGTGCATCCTCAAACTCCCATACCACAGAAACAAATGCTTAGAATGGCTGAAAACCTTATTACTTTAATTAGGGGAAGCCAGTCTTCCCTCTGTAAAAGACAAAGAATTGATTTTCCGAATTGATTTTCCTTCTGATTATACTGATTTGAGTCCAATGACTCTGACACGTCTTTACCAGGGCATACTCTTATCTACCTATGAGTATTCAGATGTAGAGGATTCCATTCCTTCTGCCTCCCCCCAGAGGTCTTTTCTTTGCTGAAACCTTGCATACCCTAAGAGCATTTCTGTTGGGAATGCCAGGACTACCCACAGTCCAGAAAGAGACTCGGAATTTTTAGACTTGCCTCAGGCCTCTAGCTATACCCCATGTCTTGGCTATTGTAGATGTCTTCATGGAATCCAGTCTTAACCCTGATACTTTACCACCAGCTCCTAGAAAGCCTGACAGGTACTACAGTGTACCTTACTCACAAATTTCTCTTTAAAAATCCCACTGCGGATCCAGAGACCAAAGGTATTAAGGCTATTACAGCCAAAAACCCTACCCCTTCGGACAGGGATTCTAGGGCTTTAGACAGATGGAGTAAGAAAGTATATACCTCTGCAGCTCTTGCCATCAGGGCTTTAAATTGCCAGTTTCACATGTTTAAGTACCAGCAGCATATAATGGAAATAAACAAGAAATTATGTTGATTCCTGATTGTGCAGAAAATATTTACAAGAGTTTAATGCATTCTGCAAACTAAGTTGGCAAACATACTTTGCAGTGTGGTTTTGATGCCTTAGAAGCATCTTGCAGGGCTGCCGTCATTGGGTCTGTTCTGGGAAGACATGCTTGGCTGAAGGAACAAAGCTTGCCAGACCATGTCAAAGTAAAATTACTAGATGCTCCATTAAACCAAGAATGTTTGACACAAAAGCAGAAGTTGTTCTTAAAAAGATGGAGGAAAAAGCTAAATCTATGCAAACTGTTAAAGATTTCTTACAGGTACAGCCCACCTAGATTCAGTAGGCATTGGCCTTAAAAAAACTGGTCCTTTCCAGTCCCTTCCAGACCAAACTCTGGCAACAGACCACAAAGACTACAGTCTCAGGGTATGCACATATCTAAACAATGGAGTGCTTCCCACCTCAAAAACAGGAAGTGGTAAGCCAGCCCCTTATGGAAAAAGTTCACAATGACTTGTCCTTCATCCTTCCCAGCCATGCCCAAGTACTTGCACCCCTAGGAGGAAAATTCGCCCTGCATGCAAAAAACTGGGAGTATGTTACCCAGGACCAATGGGTCTTAAACATTGCATCCCAGGGATACAGTTTCTATTTCCACTCACTGCCAACCCCAAGCGTATTGCCAGACCTTCCTCCAATCCAGTGGGCAGAGGCCCAAAAGCAAGTATTTTCTTTTCTAAGTATCAGGGCTATTCAACCTGTTCCCTCAGAACAAAGGGGACAGGGTTTCTACTCCAGACTGTTCCTGGTGCCCAGAAAAGAGATCTCTTGGCACCCTATCCTGGATCTGTCAAATGTTCTTAGTGTTTCACTGTTGCAGTCCTCACATATGGGTTATCTGGCTTCTGGTAGCCCTCAGTCTGCCGAAATACCAGATTCTTTGGTAATGACTTCGGCTGTTGCCGGTTGTAAAACTGATGTCAGAATATTGGGTATAAAGGGAGGCAGCCAACGCCATTTCCTCAGTCTTTCTTGCTGTGGAGCCCGAAGCAGATGCAATTCGCACTAGTGTCGGTTGGCCATTTACCTTCGTTTTGCTTTCTGACTACCAAGTTGAAGACGCCTTCAGATAAGTACCCCGTTGGGGATCCTCTTTTCTTGCTTTAATGAATGTCAGATAAAGTTAACTGTCTTGCCTGTGGAAAATAGTTTCAGCATCGTGATTTCCATTCCTATTGTATAACTTGTTTGGGCCTTGAGCACGACGTCCCTAACTGCGATCTCTGTGCTTCCTTTAACCCGCGTACCATACACCGGCGAGAAGTTTTTGTATAAGCATTTCGGAGTCTGGTCTAAATTTGTCGGTATGGCGTCGTCTGGTCTCCCGACTTCAGATATACTTAGAAAATGCAAGGACAAGGACCGCGACAGGCCTAGGGTTAAATCTGCTGACGACGCACCAGTGAAATTGGTAGTCAGCACAGCGGTAGTCAGTGAGGCGCTTTCGCAGCCCCTGCAGTCTGCAGATTTTCAGCCGCAAGCCTCTGCCGAGACATTTGCGTAGTCTTACATGTAGCAGGCTGCTATTTCATCTTCAGACCCTCCGCCTGTCGCGGCCTCTGAGTCTGGAGCTGCTTTGCAGGCACCGGCTTCTGACTCCTCCTCTTTTCAACATGAGACCAGAACCAGACCCGACTACCTTAGTTCAGACTTCTGCAGTTGCTAGGCCTCTAGAGTCCCTCCGGATTGCTAGTAAACCTTCCAGCCACAAACCTATTCCAAGGCAGGCATTAGCCTCCCCTCCTATGCCTCAGTCCCAGTTGGTAAAGATGGCTGGTGATCTTTCCCTGATTAGGGGCTCCCATCCCCCCCTTTCAGAGGACTAGGGAATTAACTCCTGATGTCCTATTTTCAGATTTTGAGATTTCCAGTATGTCTGCTGTTGAAGGAAATTCACAACTTTTTTCTGACTCTGAATTTGATTCTGAGGAATCTATCCCTTCTGCCCCCCCCCCCCAAAAGCTTTTTCCTTTGGGGATACTTTAGGGTTTTCCACAGTCTATGAAAAGAATCGGGAGTTTTTAGATTTGCCACAGCATAAGCCTCTGGCTATATCTACAGTTTAGGAAGTTGTGGATGTTTGCATGAAAAAGTCCAACTCCTAATTCTGATGTTCATCGTGCATACAGCTGCAGTCATAACAGACGGTTATCCTGTCAGGCGGCTCCTCGGTCGGCCGAATTCCAAAGTCTAGGTCCGGCGTCGGTTGTCGTCGCTTCTTCCCTGACGTCAGTGCGGCAGGGGTATAAAAGACCCACCCGACGCCATCTTCCGTCTTTCTTGCCGTGCAGTGCCCGAAGCATAAGCAGTTCGCAAGTGCCGGTTGGCCTGCTCCTGAGATTTACAAAAATATTTCAGCCGAAGTCTTCTTGAAAGCTAAGTACCCCGTTAGGGAAACTTTTCTTGCCTCAGACCGATATCAGACAAAGTTAATAATTGCATTTCATGTGGGAAGCAAATACCGCATAAGGATTTCCACTATTTCTGTATTCCTTGCTTAGGCCCAGGCCACAACGTCTCGGCCTGCTGTTTTTGTGCTAGATTCAACAAACGCACTATTAAGCGTCGGGCGGAGTTCGCCCATCACTATTTTGGTAAAGAATTTAATTATATTATGTCGTCGGATACTCCGACTCCTGTTTTGAGTAAAAGACGCAAAGATAAGGACCGACATATGAGGTCCGCGACTTCTACTGACACCCACGCTAAGGCTGACTACTGGTTCTCAGTGAGGCGCCTACGCAGCCCATGAGTACTGATGACACTTCATTACTGGTGTCTTCTGTGCCCGAGGTTGCAGGCTCCACGACCCCCATTCCAACTACAGATACCGACGCCACTCTTGGCGGGGAAACTCAGAGTTTAGACAGGCCTGCCACTTCTCAAGGTGTCTTCAGGCCTCCTCCTTCTCTATTAAGACTTTTACAAAATCTAAAGCAGCCATGAAAACTAAAAAACAAGGACCTCCGACGCCCTCTCAAGGCCCCATGCCTAAAAAACAGATGCTTAAAATGGCTGAGGATTTGATTACTGTTATCAGGGGTTCTCAACCCCCCTCGGACAAAAGGCCCAGATTAGAGGAAGACTACCCTTCCTCAGATCAAGCCTCTATTACCTCTGAACATTCTGAGGACCAAGAATATACATATTCTCCTTTTGAATCCTCTGATGCAGAGGAGTCTATTCCCAAGAATATACATATTCTCCTTTTGAATCCTCTGATGCAGAGGAGTCTATTCCCTCGGTCCCCCCCCCCCCCCTGAGGACTACTCTTTTGGGGAAACCCTACATACATTGATGGAACACGTTCACTGGGAAGGCCAAGATTACTCAGATTCCAAGAAAAGGCTCAGGGATTTTCTCTTGCTCCCCCAGCATAGGCCTCTGGCTATCCCTCCTGTCTTACATATATTAGATGATGTGTACACAGAAGCCAGCCTCAACCCAGATTCTTTACCTCCAGCTCCTGTTAAACCAGACAGGTATTACCGGCTTTTTGATCACACCAGTTCCTATACAAAAGCCATGCTGCTGACCCAGAAACTATTTCACAGGGTCCCAAGGGAATTAAGGCCTCTACTGCTAAAAACCCATTACCTTCAGAGAGAGATTCCAGAGCTTTGGAAAGGTGGGGGGAAAAGGTGTATACCTCTGCCACTTTAACCATGAGGGCATCAAACTGTCAGTTCCATATGTTAAAGTATCAACAGTTTTTGTTATCTCAGTTGAAAAGCAAAATGACACAACCAGAACAACCAGATTTAAAAGAGTTGCAGGATTTGCTGCATAGTGCAGAGCAAGTGGGTAAACATACCTTGCAGTGTGGTTTTGATGCTTTACAGGCCTCATGTAGAGCTGCTGTTACAGGGTCTGTCATACGTAGACATGCTTGGCTGAAAGAGCAAGCCTTACCAGATCATGTCAAAGCTAAATTACTAGATGCACCTCTTCAAAAAGATGTATTGTTTGGTGTTAAAGCTGAGGAGGTACTAAAGAAAATGGAGGAAAAGGTGAGATCAGTGCAAAGTGAAAGATTTCTTGCAGGTACAACCTCCACGTTTCAGCAGAAACTGGCCTTCAAAAAATTGGTCCTTTCCAGCCACGGACAGATCTCAGAGGCAGATACAGGTGCCCGAGGGGGTAGAGGGCAATCTCAAGGATCATTCAGAGCCAGACAATGGCAAGCACCAACCCCAAGAGGTGGAGAAGATAGATCACAGTCATTCAGAAAGCAGACACAACGACTTTCCCCATTACCTGCCAAGCAAAGCTTTAATGGCAGCACCTTTAGGTGGAAAACTGGCATTATTCTCAAAAAATTGGCATATTGTCACAAGACAAATGGATTCTGGACTTTATAGACAAAGGCTACAGATTCCACTTTCACACCCTTCCAAAAATGAGAGGCATGCCAAACCTTCCACAAAATCGAAGGGCAGAGTCACAAAAACAAATTTCAGCTCTCATGGACATGAAAGCTATTCAAGAGGTACCTGCAAAAGAACAAGGTCAAGGGTTTTATTCCAGACTATTCCTGGTACCAAGGAAAGATAAAGATTGGAGACCTATTTTGGACCTATCCATCCTAAGCACATATTTACAGGTACCAAAATTCAAGATGCTCACACTACAGCCGCTTCTTCCCATGCTGGGCAAGGAGTCTTGGCTGGTAACATTGGACCTCAAGGAGGCATACCTGCATGTCCCTATAAGACAAGATTGCAGAAGATGCCTCAGATTTCTTGCAGGTTCAACCCATTATCAATTCTCTGCATTGGCCTTTGGCTTATCTACTGCGCCCAGGGTGTTTACGAAATGCCTGGCATCAGTAATTGCCTTCTGCAGACTTCAAGGAATACAAATATACCCATATCTGGACGACTGCCTGATTCAAGCGGACAGCAAGGACATACGTCTGAAACACCTGGCGCTTGTAATAAAACTGTTGAACTTTCTGGGATACACAGTCAGCAAAAAGAAATCAAAACTAATACCCTCTCAAACAATAATTTTCCTGGGTGCCAGCTTGAATACAAACACCCAGATGGCCTACCTCACGCCAGACAGACAAGGGCAACTATCTCAATACTTCAGCAAAATGGCAAATTTCACCAGGCTGACTGCAAGGAAAGTCCTGCAGGCTCTGGGATTCATGGCATCTTGCATCCTGCTGATCCCATGTGCAAAGCTGCATATGAGGAAACTTCAATGGTACCTAAAAAACATATGGTCTCAACACAGCCACAGTTTGGAAACAATTATACCACTCATTCCATGTCTTCAAAAGGAATTTCTGTGGTGGGCTCAAGCATGCCAAAGAAACATAGGTCTCCCTTTCTGCATACCTCCAGCAACTGAAATCATCACAACAGATGCCTCGGACTATGCCTGGGGGGGTACACATGACAGATCGGTGCATTCAGGGAAAATGGTCCCAAAAAGAGAAGCACCTACACATCAACCTAAAGGAAATGCTAGCCGTGCAAAATGCTATTATGACCTTCAAAGACCTACTGCATCCAGGCCAGCTATTGATGAGGACAGACAACACCACAGTGATGTGGTACATAAACAAACAGGGGGGAACTCATTCATACCCCCTGTACAGACTAGCCATGACCCTTTGGAACACAGCTCTGGAATTGCAAATCCAACTTCAGGCACAATTCCTGCCAGGGAAGGAAAACACACTGGCAGACAGCCTAAGCAGAAACATGACAGATCCACACGAATGGAAGTCGCATCCTCAAGTTTTCGCAATGATAACTCAGGCATGGGGACAGCCAGACATAGATCTCTTTGCTACCCACAGAAATTACCAAGTGAAAAAATTTTGCTCAAGGACCTACCATCCACAGGCCTGGAAAGTGGACGCACTTTCTTTCAATTGGACAACATTGACAGTCAATGCCTTTCCGCCTCTCCCTCTGCTGCCCAAAGTTCTATTAAAAGCCAGAGCAGAGGCCGAAAATGATTCTCATTGCTCCAGACTGGCCAAGACAACACTGGTATCCACTCCTGAAGAGCCTCACGCATTCCCCACCATGGATCCTACCTCTAGTGCCTCTTCTGTTGTCCCAGCACAACTTCAAAACCCTTCACAGCCAGCTCAAAACCCTAAATCTAGCTGCATGGAGAATCCCTTGAATTTCCAACAGACCCTCCTCTCCAAGGAGGTGCAGGATGTCATCTTGGAGGCCAGAAGACCTTCTACTAGAAAAGCCTACTCCGCCAAATGGAAACTGGTTTGTGCCTGGAATCAGAAAAAGGGCCAGAATCCTTGGGTAATAAATTTACCTCAAATTTTACAGTATCTAGCTGAGATGTTAAACAGTGGACTTTCCTTCTCCTCCATCAAAATCCATGCTTCAGCCATTTCTGCACAATACAACACAGATCCTCCTTTATTCTCTCATCCTCTCTTAAGACAGTTCCTCAGAGGGGCTAAGAATATAAAACCCCCAAGGAAACCACTAGTCCCTGCTTGGGACCTCAACTTCATACTGGAAAAGCTGACCCTTCCTCCATTTGAGCCAGCTGCTTCAACAGAACTACAATACTTGTCATGGAAAACAGCCTTCCTTCTGGCTATCACCTCAGCACGCAGGGTTTCGGAACTACAGGCCCTCATGGCTGTGCAACCTTTCATCATTTTCCATCAGGACAGAGTTTCCTTACGAACCAACCCTACCTTTATGCCAAAGGTAGTATCCAGTGTAGCCTTGAATCAGACTATTCACTTACCTACCTTTTACCCTAACCCACAAAACAAAGGGGAAAAACTACTGCATTCCTTGGACATTTACAGACAACTTCGTTATTATTTGGACAGGACAAAGCCATTCAGGAAATCTGAGCAACTGTGTCCTATGCTACAGGGGCTCAAGGAAAGGCCATCTCCAAACAGACCATCTCAAAATGGATAGCCCACTGCATATGCTTTTGTTACTCATTTCATGGAAAAGCTGTGCCTTCAAGCATCAGATCCCACTCCACAAGGGCCACAGCTACCTCTGCAGCTTTCCTCAGGGGGGTTCCTACCAAGGACATTTTGGAAGCAGCCACTTGGAGTTCAATGCACACTTTCTCCAAACACTATCACCTTCCACTTTACTCTAAATCTAGAGTGGGATTTGCCACAGCTGTCTTGCAGGGCATCCTTGCTCCTCCTAGTTCCATTTAGTGCCTGCCACCCCTACTTTGCTTTGGGATTCTACCCATCTGTTATGACTGCAGCTGCATGCACGATGAACATAGTACAGTTTTGTACCTACCATAAATGTAGATGTTCGAGTGTTCATGCAGCTGCAGTCCAGGTTTCCCTCCCTCCATCCCCTTTTAGGACAGGCCTTATGACAAACACCTTCTCGTACAACCTATTTGGGGTATTCTTTTATGGTGTATTTGCTTGCAAACTACTGTTTTTTGATTATTCTATATTGCATGATTACATAAGTTTGTTTTGCCTTCCTTCTGGGGGCACCTGACATCTGGGGCAAGAAAACCTGAAGATGGCGTCTGCTGGCTCTTTTATATCCCTGCCGCACTGACGTCAGGGAAGAAGCGACGACAACAGACGCCGGACCTAGACTTTGGAATTCGGCCAACCGAGGACCCGCCTGACGGCAGGATAACCTGTCTGTTATGACTGCAGCGGTATGAGCACTCGAACATCTACATTTATGGTAGGTACAAAACTGTATTTTCCTCCTGCCCCCAGAAAACCGGATAGGTATTATAGGGTTCCTGAATCTCAATTTCTTTTTAAAAACCCTACTGCTGATCCAGAAATTATTTCTCAAGGCCCCAAGGGTGTTAAGGCTACTATTGCTAAAAACCCTGTACCTTCTGATAGTCTAGGGCCTTGGACAGGTGGGGTAAAAGTCTATACCTCTGATACTCTTGCCATTAGATCCGTGAATTGTCATTTTCTCATGCTTAAGTATCAGCACCATACTTTGAAAGTTATTAAGGCTAAACTTGGAGATGTTCCTTCCATGACGGAGAACAAAAATTTACAAGACTTACTGAATTCTGCCACTTTAGTTATTAAGCATTCACTTCATTGTGGTTTTGACACTTTGGAGGCTTCTTGCAGAGCAGCAGCCACCGGTTCTGTAATTAGAAGACATGCTTGGCTCAGGGAGCAGCCTCTTTCTGAACCTATTGAGTCTAAATTGCTGGATGTTCCTTTGCACAAGGACGATCATTTTGGTAATAAGGCTGAGGAGGTACTGAAAAGGTTGGAGGATAAGGCAAAACCTATGTAGGCTGTAAAAGATTTCCTTCAGGTTCAGCCTCCTCGGTTTAGTAGGCATTATCCTTCTAATAATTGGTCTTTCCCTGATCCTGGCAAGCAAGGTCGCTCTAGGCCTAGGGGTTTCATAGTTTCACAGTTTAGCACTAGGCTATCTGCCCTGGGGCATTTATAAGCCTAGCCATAGTGATGTGGCTTTCACCACCCCATGTAATGGTACAAAAGTGTACAGAATAGATTTAGAATACTGTGCTTCTGTCTAGTAGTGACACAGTGAAGACCCCCTTACATAATAGAATTAGTTTACTGTGCCTCTGTCTAGTAGTGACACAGATGACCCCTGGGGTAAACCTACGATCTCCCATCCACTCGTCAAGATTTCTCTTGAAGAGAGTCAGTGAGGGGCTCTGCCTAACATGAACTGGGATTTTGTTCCAGAGTATGGGAAGCCTCTGAGTTATGAATCTGTCCCTCCAACATGTACTATTCATATTTGTGCTGAGGTTTAAATCTTTAGCTCTCGTGGTTCTGATGGATTTGGATTTTTTGAGGTGGAGCATGTCCATCACGTACGTCAGGCACAGATCACCTTTGAGTAGGCAGTATGCTACTGAATAGAGTTGGGGTTTCTTTAGTCTGGCAGCATATGACATATGTTGGCGACCCTTGATCCTCTTGGTGAGGTACTTTTGGGGTCTCTCTAGCTGTTGCAAGTGCCTGGTGAGGTACATACCAAATTGGGACATTGTACTCAATCATGGGCCTGATGAGGGAGGAGTATAGGGGTACAATGACCTCCTTTGATCTGGATGTGAATCCCTTCATGATAAGGCGGGCAAGGTAGAAAGTCTTTCTTACCACTTTGGCAACGTGGGTGTCAAATGAGAGGTCACTATCGACTTGGGTCCCCAGGTCTCTGATTACTTTTTCCGTACTCAGTGGGTTATTGTCTATGTGATAATTTGTGGGTTCTTTGTTTTTCCCAAAGGGGATGACTATACATTTTTTGGCATTTAGTTTAAGGCCATGACTCCGGCACCAGTTGTCCGTTTCAGTGAGGCCTTTCTGTAGGATGTGTGTCAGCTGGTGTATCGACTATGGCACCTAGTTTGCAGTCATCTGCGAACTTTGTCAGCCACAACTCTCCCATGTTTGCTTTCGCATCTGAGAAATAAATGCCGAACAAGAGGGGTCCCAGGACAGAGCCCTGTGGGACACCACTTGTGACTGGCTTTGAGTCTGACATGGCTCCAGCAATTTTGACTTTATAGGTTCTATCCTTTAGCCAGTTAGCAACCCATCTTGTGACATATGGATTTACATTTAAGCTGTTGAGCTTGTCTATGATGCCTGAGTGGGGTATTGTGTTGAAAGCTTTAGCCAAGTCCAGGTAGGCTGTATGGACTGCTTTGCCCTAGTCAATGGCTCTAGTGACTGTTTCGAAAGTCAACCAGGTTCAAAAGGCAGGATCTGCACTTTACAAAGCCGAACTGGGTGGGATCAAGTGTCTGCAAGTCCCCAATGTCTCTGTTTGAGTTCCCTAATGATTCTTTCCATAGCTTTGCAGACCAGGCTGGTTAAGCTTATGGGGCGGTAGTTACCAGGGTCTGTAGAGGTGCCTCCTTTGTGGAGTGGGACTACTGTTGCTGTACGCCAGTGTTCAGGTACATATCCTGTAGTAAGGCTAAGGTTAAATAGCATTTTTATGTGTGGGTTTAGCTCCTCTTGGAGTTCACGTAGCACGCAACCCGGGATACCGTCTGGTCCCATTGATGCTGTGTTTTTAGCTTTGCTGAGGGCGGTTCTCACCTGGACATCTGAGATGACAGGGAGGTTACATTCAGCTGGGATAAGTATTTCTTCTTTTGGGGGTGAGGGAGGGGAGAAATTTGCACTGAACCTGTCTGCCAGAATGTTGGCAGTATCTGTGGGTTCAGTGTATTTTTTGTCATTGTGAACTAACTCTGAGCATATCTGAGGGTTTCCGCCCAAGTTTCTAACATAGCAGAAGAAGGACTTGTGGTTATCTTTAGTGTCCTTAGCGATTTTTCTCTCAAAGTTGGCCTTGGATGTTTTTATGAGAAGAACGTAGCTTTCCATTAGTGCTGATCAGAGATGCCTTCTCTTTATGGGATTTTGCTCTTTCGTGCAGTAGCTTCCTTTTGTTATACAATTTGTTTATGGCTGGGGCCCACCAGACAGGACGCCTGCCCTTGGTGGAGAGGGTCTTGGTTTTATTTGGGATTGCATGATCCATGCATTCTTGGAGATGTCCGTAGAAAGCATTTGTGAAGGATTCAGCATTGTGGGATGTAGATGTCCTTCATGGATGCATCTGCAGTCATAACAAGTGGGTTGTCCTGTCGTCAGGCAGCCCTGCAGTCGGCCGGATTCCAAAGTCCGGGTCCGGCTTCGGCTGATGTCGCACTCCACCCGACGTCATCTCTGTTGGTCTTCGGGTATAAAAGCATCAGCCGACGCCATTTTCCTCAGTCTTTCTTGCCGCGTGGTGCCCGAAGCAGAAGCTGTTGGCAAGTGCCGGTCGGTCGGATCCAGAGATTACTTCTAAAGCTAAGTACCCCGTTGGGGACTCTTTCTTGCCTCAGCCGATGTCAGAAAAAGTTAACAATTGTTTAACCTGTGGGAAACAAATACCTCATAAAGATTTCCACTCTTACTGTCTGCCTTGTTTAGGCCCAGCCCACGACGTAGCAGCCTGTTCGGCCTGTACCTCTTTCAACCGACGAACGCTTAGGCGTCGGTCGGAGTTTGCAGAACAGTTTTTCGGTTCTGATTTTGCGTACATTATGCCGTCGGATCCTCCGACTACCCCAAAAAGCGCAAAGATAAAGACCGACACTCGCGGTCCGCGGTTTCGCTGAAACCACGGTAAAGCAAACGCGAGTGTCTCGGTTTCGGCGAAACCGAAAACTGCTCAAAGTACAGCTGAACCTATTCTTACAACTGAGGCCCCTGCTACAACTCTTGAATCGACCTCAGAAATTTTACCCACTACGGTGGTTGACTTATCAGACACCATCCCTTGGATGTCTCTACCCCAGCACGTGGTGCTGCTAGGCCTCCAGCTGCCATGTCCATTAAGGCCTCGCCAGGGCTAAAGCTTCCAAGACTACTAAAACAGTGCCTGTTAAACCCCCACATCCAGGCCCTCTTCTAGTTCTCAAATGCTTTCTTTGGCAGAAGATTTAATTTCTTTAATTAGAGGATCTCAATCTGACCCAGACAGGGCCTCTCAGCCCCCAGAGAAGAGACCTAGGGCAGAGCCCCCTGAGCCAGTGTCTTCTGATGATTCTGCTGATGAATCAGACATATCTGACCAGCCTGAGGCTCCCTTCTCCAATTTTGAAGATTCTGATGCTGAAGAATCCATTCCAGCTGCTTCCCCACCAGAAGAATTCTCCTTTGGGGAAACCTTGCATGCCATGCGAGAACAGTTCCAATGGCAGCAACAGGATTTTTCAGACTCCAGAAAAAGACAGATTTTACAGGGTGCCAGATACTCATCACCACCTTTACAAGGCCCCACTTGCAGACCCAGAAACTATATCCCAGGGTCCCAGGGCAGTAGCCGCGACCACAGCTAAAAACCCTATTCCTTCTGAAAGGGAAGCAAGGTCACTAGACAGATGGGGTAAAAAGGTCTACACTTCAGCTACTCTCTCAGCTAGAGCTTTAAACTGTCAGTTTCACATGATACAATACCAAGAGTTTGCTTGATCAGTTAACTAAAAAACTAACCACTGATGAATCTCTTGATAAGAAATATGTATTAGAGATGGTAAATAACATACAACAGGTTAGCAACCATTCCTTAAAATGTGGCTATGATGCACTGGAGGCTTCATTTAGATCAGCCATGACAGGCACAGTGATAAGAAGGCATGCATGGCTAAAGGAACAAGCTTTACGAATCATGTTAAAGCTAAGTTGCTAGATGCTCCTATGGACAAGACAAGTTTGTTTGGTACACCTGCCCAGCAGGTTATGAAGAAAATGGAAGAAAAGGCAAAATCTGTTCAAACTGTTAAAGATTTCTTGCAGGTTCAACCCCAAGGTTTAGCAGGAACTGGCCTGCCAAAATTGGTCCTTTCCTGACTCCACAAAATTTCAAAGGGGCAGGAATAGACGTTCCAGAGGCAGAAACCAATCCAGAGGAGGTGCCTACAGAGGACGACAGTGGCAAGGTAACAGAGGCACAGACACAGCCACTGCCACTACATCAGCACAACCACAGTGACTTAATCCTAAATCCGCCTACCAGGGAACAAATAGCAGCTCCTCTAGGCGGAAAGTTAACCTTATTTTCAAAGAACTGGCACTACATAACAAAAGACAAGTGGATTTTACAAACCATAGATCAAGGTTACGGTTTCACTTCCACACTTTACCAGTCAAAGAGGAATGCCAAATCTACCTCCAAATCAAAAACAGAGGCTCTACGCAGATAATGGAGTTAGCAAACATGAGAGCTGTGGAAAGAGTGCCAACAGCAGAACAAGGAAAGGGGTTCTACTCCAGACTATTCCTAGTTCCAAGAAAGGAAAAAGTTGGAGACCAATTCTCGACCTGTCCACCTTAAATACATACATCATTGTCCCAAAATTCAAAATGCTGACCCTACAGCAACTTCTTCCCATGCTGGGCAAGGAGTCTTGGCTGGTAACTCTAGATCTCAAGGAGGCATACCTGCACGTCCCATTCGACCAATCTGCAGAAGATACCTCAGATTTCTTGCAGGATCAGAGCACTATCAATTCTCAGCATTGCCCTTTGGCTTATCTACTGCGCCCAGAGTATTCACAAAATGCCTGGCATCAGTAATCGCCCATTGCAGACTACAGGGAATTCAAATTTACCCATACCTGGACGACTGCCTGCTACAAGGGACAACAAAAGCAAGCTGACAACAGATTTACAAAGGGTCATTTACTTGCTACAAGGACTGGGATACACAGTCAATTTACAAAAGTCAAGGCTGATACCATCCCAAACAAGGACATTCTTGGGCTGAATTGGACACAGTACAACAAATGGCATTCCTGACTACAGAAAAACAAAAAGAACTTCCTCTTTACTTCTTGGCACTAACAAAACTGAACAAGTTAACAGCAAGAAAAGTTCTGCAGGCCTTGGGCTTCATGGCATCATGCATAATCTTGGTCCCATTTGCCAGACTACATATGAGGAAACTACAGTGGTACCTAAAGAATTTATGGTCCCAACACAGTCACAGTCTAGAAACAGAAATCCCACTAATTCCATGCTTAAAACAGGAGTTCCTATGGTGGGCTCAGGCATGCCAGTCAAACCCAGGCCTACCCTTTCGCAGATGCCAACCAAGCCAGACCATCACAACAGACGCTTCAGACCTAGGATGGGGGGCCCACATGCTGGACAAATGCGTGCAAGGATTGTGGACACAGGATCAACTTCACCTGCACATCAATCTAAAAGAAATGCTGGCAGTAAAACTGGCAATCCAAAAGTTCAAACCATTTCTCAGAGGGCCAGTTGATGATAAGGACAGACAACACCACAGTCATGTGGTACATCAACAAACAGGGAGGCACTCATTCATACCACGTATGCAGAATGACCTTGGAGCTGTGGACCCTGGCACTTAGCTACAACATTCAGTTACAGGCAATATTTGTACCGGGAAAGACAATACTCTAGCAGACATATTAAGCAGAACCACCGGATGCCCACGAATGGAAGCTGCACCCGGACATCTTCAAGACCATCTCGAAGAAATGGGGAATGCCACAGATAGACCTATTCGCATCACCTCTCAATCACCAGCTCAAAAAATTCTGCACAAGGACATTCCACCCACTAGCATGGAAAGTGGACTCACTCTCCTTCAACTGGAAAGGCCTAACAGCATATGCATTCCCACCTCTTCCTTTGATACACAAGGTACTACTAAAATCAAGGAAGAACGTCCAAGGATAATCCTGATAGCTCCAAACTGGCCAAGACAACACTGGTACCCACTACTGAAGAGCATGTCTCGGAACAATATGTGGCCAATACCCCTGATGCCTTTGATGTTAACTCAGAACAACTACAGCATCATACATCCAAACCTGAAAACGCTGCAACTGACTGCATGGAACATCACATAGCAGCAGCTAATCCAGAACTTTCCCAAAGAGTTAAAGACATTATTCTTGAAGCACGCAGACCTTCAACAAGAAGGAACTATGCTGGAAAATGGAAAAGGTTTGTCATTTGGAGTATGGAAAGAGGAAAAGATGCGTCAAACATAGATATGCCTAACATTCTGGAGTATCTGGCCGAACTTCTTCATTCAGGCCTGTCCTACTCCTCCATCAAGATACATGCATCAGCTATTTCAGCTGGCAATTACTTCAGCAAGGAGGGTTTCAGAACTACAGGCCTTAATGGCAGTGCAACCCTTCCTAATCTTCCACCAAGATAGAGTGTCCATGAGGACTAATCCTACATTTATGCCCAAGGTGGTATCCAGAGTGTCTTTAAACCAGGCAATCCACCTACCTACCTTCTTTCCCAACCCACAAAACAGAGGGGAAAGAATACTGCATACCTTGGATGTACATAGACAGCTACGCTACTACTTGGACAGAACAAAAAATAGCAGAAAGACTGACCAACTTTTTGTAGCCTATGCAACAGGAAGGGAAGGAAAAGCTATTTCCAAACAGACAATCTCCAAATGGATAGGAAATTGCATATGATACTGTTACTCCTTCCATGGGAAACCAATTCCACAGAACATAAGACCTCATTCTACAAGGGCAACAGCCACTACCACAGCCTTCTTACGAGGAGTGGCAACCAAAGACATTATTGAGGCGGCTACTTGGACCTCCGTGCATACATTTGCCAAGCATTATAATTTGCCTCTATATTCCAGATCCCGAGCAGGGTTTGCCACTGCTGTACTGCAAGGGATCCTAAACACACCATAATCTACTTTTATCCTCCTCCCCTAGTTGGCTATGGTATTCTACCCACTTGTTATGACTGCAGATGCATCCATGAAGGACATAGTACAGTTTTGTACCTACCATAAATGTAGATGTCCGAACTGGATAGCATCTGCAGTCAGGATTACCCTCCCTCCTTCCCTCTGTGGTACTCCTAGGGTGTTTACCCTCCTAATAGCTAGCTGTTGGGGAGTCTTTATGGTGTATTTGTTTGTATATATGTACATATATGCTTATTGTTGTGTTTACCTCTATCTATTTGGAAACATTGGCATCTATCCAAATTTTAGCCTGCAAGAGGGCTACTGGCATCTGGGGCAAGAAACACTGAGGAAAATGGCGTCGGCTGATGCTTTTATACCCGAAGACCAACAGAGATGACGTCGGGTGGAGTGCGACATCAGCCGAAGCCGGACCCGGACTTTGGAATCCGGCCGACTGCAGGGCTGCCTGACGACAGGACAACCCACTTGTTATGACTGCAGATGCTATCCAGTTCGGACATCTACATTTATGGTTGATACAAAACTGTACTTTTCCACTCGCCCAGTGGGCTTAAAAGATACCATCTCAGTTTTAAGAAGTGCAAAGTCTGCTTTTGCGAAGTTTTTCCCTGTAGTCTTTTGTGTTGGGGGTGGAGGTGGGATATGTATATCCAGGGTGATTAGTTTGTGGTCAGATCTCACTAGTGAGGGGTATACTTCCAGTGTGGAGCATTTTGTCTCCATGTTTGTGATCAGGTGTAGTATATTATCTCCCCTTGTGGGGGAGGTGAGTAGCTGTTCCATTGCATCTGAATTTATGAATTCCAGGAACCTTTGGGCTAGTGTGTTTGGGCTAGAATAATGCACCCAGTCTGTTAGGATAGTTGAAGTCTCCCAATATGATGGTGTTTGAGACATTCATATCCTCCAATGTCTTCAGGAAGGCTGAATAGGGTTCCTGAGATTGAGAGTGTGGTCTGTAACATGCTACCAGTTGTATAGCAGTTTTGCCTACGGTTAGTTGCACCTGGGTGGTCCCTGATGCTTCATGTGTTGCCACTAACCTGGAGGTGTGGGTGTCCTTGATGAATATGGACACTCCCCCTCCCTTTTTGGTTTGGCCTGAGTTTTGGGGCCGAAAATCATGATACGAGGTATAGCCTGGTAGCGCTGGGGTGCTCTCAGGAGCCTTGAACCAGGTTTCAGTTACTGCACAGACATCGATGTTCTCCATACAGAGGAGTGCTTTGAGAGCCTACATCTTGAGATTTAGACTTCTGGTGTTGAGCAGCATTACCCTTAATTTTTTTCCATTTTTGTTTTCTAAGGAGGTGGGTTTGTCTTTTGAGCCTTGCCTAAAAAAGGCACTATGGGGGGTGGCAAGAGCCTTAGCCAATATCCGGAAGCCCAGTGGTGACAGGTGCAAGCCGTCCCTTGCGAAGCAGAGTGGCTTGTCCAGCATGTCATCCCAAGCAGACAGACATTGGATCCCCCTAGAATGACACCAGTAATTGAGCCAATTATTAAAGCTTATCTTGTCTTTGTATTGTGGCATCATTCTTGGTGAGGGCAAGATGCTGGTCAGGGTCATACCAGCCTGGGCTACATAATCAGAGAGCTCCTCTGTGTCTTTTCATGTAGTCCAGGGAGGTACGTCACGGGTCATTCACGCCGGCATGGACAATGACGGAGTCATATTTGTACTTGCTTTGGGGTGACCTGAGTGCGTGTTATGTGGCGGATCCTAGCTCCCGATAGGCAGCTCACAGTTACCCTCTCCTTGTTCAGCCTGGTAAGTGGAACGTTGGTGTGTCTGACTATAGAGTCACCTATTACTAGTGTATCAGGCATGGTGTTCGGCCTTAAGGGCTGTGATTGTTTAACACACTGATTTATTGAAGTATGTTGCATGTGTTCTGTTTTGAGGTGGTGGATTTTTGGGTGTCTGCGTTGAGAGCCTCTGTTTTGGTAAGTTTTTTGTTAGAGCCTCAGAGTATGTCTTTGTGTTGTGTTTGGTTTGCAGTTGTGGTAGGTCTATGTGGGACTGGGTTTGCTGTGTGTGTGGTTACCTTCTCCTCCTGTCTGGTCTTGCCAGTCCTGAGTTGAGAGAGTTCAGCCTCCAGTTTGGCTATATAGTTGCATTTCTCATGTATTTGTGTTTGTTGGGAGGAGGAGAGGGATGTCCTTCATGGATGCATCTGCAGTCATAACAAATGGGTTGTCCTGTCGTCAGGCAGCCCTTCGGTCGGCCGGATTCCAAAGTCTGGGTCCGGCTTCGGCTGATGTCGCACTTCACCCGACGTCATCTCTGCTGGTCTTCGGGTATAAAGGCATCAGCCGACGCCATTTTCCCCAGTCTTTCTTGCCGCGGTGCCCAAGCAGAAGCTGTTCGCAAGTGCGGTCGGTCAGATCCAGAGATTACTACTACCGAATACTACTTGAAGACTTCTAAAGCTAAGTACCCGTTGGGGACTCTTTCTTGCCTCAGCCGATGTCAGAAAAAGTCAATAACTGTTTAACTTGTGGGAAACAAATACCTCATAAAGATTTCCACTCTTACTGCCTGCCTTGCTTAGGCCCAGACCACGACGTAGCAGCCTGTTCGGCCTGTGCTTCCTTCAACCGACGAACGCTTAGGTGTCGGTCGGAGTTTGCTGAACAGTTTTTCGGCTCAGATTTTGCGTACATTATGCCGTCGGATCCTCCGACTACCCAAATTGTTAAAAAACGCAAAGAAAAAGACCGACACTCGCGGTTTCGGCCGAAACCACGGTTAAGCAAGCCGCGAGTGTCTCTGTTTCGGCCGAAACCGAGAAAACCGGTCAATCTTCAGCCAAATCCATGACTACTACTGAGGCTCCTGCTACCTTAGTTGAATCGGCCTCAGAAATTTTGCCTTCAATTGTGGTTCCTAGTGATTTATCAGACACCATCCCTTTGGATGTCTCTACCCCAGCACGTGGTGCTGCTAGGCCCCCTGCAGCCATGTCCATTAAGGCCTTTGCCAGGGCTAAAGCAGCCAAATCTGTTAAATCAGTGCCTGTTAAGCCTCCCTCGCACAGGCCCACTTCAAGTTCACAAATGCTTACTCTGGCAGAGGATTTAATATCCTTAATTAGGGGATCCCAATCTCACCCAGACAGGGCCTCTCAGCCCCCAGAAAAGAGACCTAGAGCAGAGCCCCCCGAGCCAGTGTCCTCTGATGATTCTGCGGATGACTCAGACATTACAGACCAGCCAGAGGCTCCTTTTTCTACTTATGAAGATTCCGATGCTGAAGAATCCATTCCAGCTGCCTCTCCACCAGAGGAATTTTCCTTTGGGGAAACCTTACATGCCATGAGAGAACAATTCCAATGGCAGGGACAAGATTTCTCAGATTCCAGAAAAAGGCTTAGGACATTTCTGCACTTACCACAACATAGGCCCTTAGCTATACCTCCTGTACTGCCTGTTGTGGATGATGCATTTAATGATGTTTGCACTGCTCCTGATTCTTTACCTCCAGCCCCTGCCAAACCAGATAGATTTTACAGGGTGCCAGACACTCATCACCACCTATACAAGGCCCCACTGGCAGATCCTGAAACTATATCCCAGGGGCCTAAGGCAGTAGCCTCGACCTCAGCAAAAAACCCTATTCCTTCTGAAAGGGAATCCAGGTCCTTAGAGAGATGGGGGAAAAAAGTTTACACCTCTGCTACTCTCTCAGCTAGAGCTTTAAACTGTCAGTTTCATATGATCCAATACCAAGAGTTTATGCTTGATGAGTTAACTAAAAAACTGTCCTCTGACTCCTTAGATAAGAAATATGTATTAGAAATGGTGAATAACATCCAACAGGTTAGTAACCATTCTTTAAAATGTGGCTATGATGCACTGGAGGCTTCATTTAGATCAGCCATGACTGGCACAGTGATAAGAAGGCATGCATGGTTGAAAGAACAGGTCTTACCGGATCATGTTAAAGCAAAGCTGTTAGATGCTCCTATGGATAAGGCCAGTCTATTTGGTACACCTGCTCAGCAAGTAATGAAGAAAATGGAAGAGAAGGCAAAATCTGTACAAACAGTTAAAGATTTCTTACAGGTTCAGCCCCCAAGGTTTAGCAGGAACTGGCCTGCCAAAAATTGGTCCTTTCCAGACTCCTCAAAATCCCAAAGAGGCAGGAATAGACGCTCTAGAGGCAGAAATCAATCCAGAGGAGGTGCCTACAGAGGACGACAGTGGCAAGGCAATAACCGAGGCACAGACACAACCACTGCCACTGCAACAGGACAATCACAGTGACTTGGCTCTGACACCGCGTACCAGGGAGCAAATAGCAGCACCTTTAGGCGGAAAGTTAGCCTTATTTTCGAAAAATTGACACTATATCACAAATGCCAAGTGGATTTTGCAAACCATAGACCAAGGCTACAGGTTCCACTTCCACACCTTACCAGTAAAAAGAGGAATGCCAAGCCTACCTCCAAATCAAAAAACAGAAGCTCTACAGCAGATAGCGGAATTAGCAAAGATGAGAGCTGTGGAAAGAGTACCAATAACAGAACAGGGCAAAGGATTCTACTCCAGACTCTTCCTAGTACCAAGAAAAGAGAAAAGTTGGAGACCTATTCTCGACCTGTCTGTCTTAAACACATACATCATTGTCCCAAAATTCAAAATGCTGACCCTACAGCAACTTCTTCCCATGCTGGGCAAGGAGTGTTGGCTGGTAACTCTAGATCTCAAGGAGGCATACCTGCACGTCCCCATACGACCAAATTGCAGAAGATACCTCAGATTTCTTGCAGGATCAGAGCATTATCAATTCTCAGCATTGCCCTTTGGCTTATCTACTGCCCAGAGTATTCACAAAATGCCTGGCATCAGTAATCGCTCACTGCAGACTACAGGGAATCCAAATTTATCCATACCTGGACGACTGCCTGTTAAAAGCGGACAACAAAAGCAAGCTGACAACAGATTTACAAAGGGTCATTTGCTTACTACAAGCCCTGGGATACACAGTCAATTTACAAAAGTCAAGGCTGATACCATCCCAAACAAGAACATTCTTGGGTGCGGAATTGGACACAGTAAAACAAATGGCATTCCTAACTGCAGAAAAACAAAAAAGAACTCCCTCTTTACTTCTTGGCATTAACAAAGCAGAACAAACTAACAGCAAGAAAAGTTCTGCAGGCCTTGGGCTTCATGGCATCATGCATAATCTTGGTCCCACATGCCAGACTGCATACGAGAAAGCTACAGTGGTACCTAAAGAATTTATGGTCTCAACACAGGCACAGCTTAGAAACCGAAATCCCACTAATCCCATGCCTAAAAGAGGAGTTCCTATGGTGGGCTCAAGCATGCCAGTCAAACCCAGGCTTACCCTTCCACAACTTTCAAGCAAGCCAAACCATCACAACGCCTCAGACCTAGGCTGGGGCACATGTTGGACAAATGCATACAAGGATTGTGGACTCAAGACCAGCTGCACCTGCACATAAACCAAAAAGAAATGCTGGCAGTAAAACTAGCAATCCAGAAATTCAGACCATTCCTCAAAGAAGGCCATTTAATGATAAGGACAGACAACACCACAGTCATGTGGTACATCAACAAACAGGGAGGCACTCATTCATACCCCTATGCAGAATGACTCTGGACCTTTGGAATCTGGCTCTGAGCTACAACATCCAGCTACAGGCAATATTTCTGCTCGGAAAAGAGAACACCCTAGCAGACATGTTAAGCAGAACCACCTCGGATGCTCACGAATAGATGCTACACCCGGACATCTTCAAGGCCATCACAAAGAAATGGGGAATGCCACAAATAGACCTATTCGCATCCCCACTCAATCACCAGCTCAAGAAATTCTGCACAAGGACATACCACCCACTTGCATGGAAGGTGGACTCTCTATCCTTCAGTTGGAAAGGCCTGACAGCATATGCATTTCCACCTCTTCCCTTGATGCACAAGGTACTACTGAAAATCAAAGAGGAACGTCCAAGGATAATCCTGATGGCTCCGAATTGGCCAAGACAACACTGGTACCCATTGCTGAGGAGCATGTCTCTGGGGAGAATGTGGTCAATACCCCTGATGCCTTTGATGTTAACTCAGAACAACTACAACATCATACATCCAAACCTAAAAACCTTGCAACTGACTGCCTGGAACATCACATAGCAGCAACTAACCCAGACCTATCCCAAAGGGTTAAAGACATTATCCTTGAAGCCCGTAGACCTTCAACAAGAAGGAACTATGCAGGAAAATGGAAAAGGTTTGTCATTTGGAGTACTGAAAGAGGAAAAGATGTGTCTAACATAGATATTGCTAACATCCTGGAGTACTTGGCAGAACTTCTACATACAGGCCTGTCCTATTCCTCCATCAAGATACATGCATCAGCTATTTCAGCAGAATACAGCTTCGATCCACCTGTCTTTCCGCATCCTCTACTCAGGCAGTTCCTCAGAGGGATCAAGAATGTAAAACCTCCTAGGAAACCACCATTACCAGCATGGGACTTGAACTGTGTGCTAGAAAAGTTGACACTCCCTCCGTTTGAACCAGCAGCAACAGCAGATCTGCAACACCTATCATGGAAAACTGCTTTCCTACTGGCAATTACTTCAGCAAGGAGGGTTTCGGAACTACAGGCCTTAATGGCAGTGCAACCCTTCCTAATCTTCCATCAAGATAGGGTGTCCATGAGAACTAATCCTACATTTATGCCTAAGGTGGTATCCAGAGTGTCTTTAAACCAGGCAATCCACCTACCTACCTTCTTTCCCAATCCACAGAACAGGGGGGAAAGACTGCTGCATACCTTGGATGTACATAGGCAGTTACGCTACTACCTGGACAGGACCAAAGGTAACAGAAAAACTGACCAGCTTTTAGTAGCCTATGCAACAGGAAGGGAAGGAAAAGCAATTTCCAAACAGACAATCTCCAAATGGATAGGAAATTGCATACGATTCTGTTACTCCTACCATGGAAAACCAATTCCACAGAACATAAGACCTCACTCTACAAGGGCTACAGCCACTACCACAGCTTTCTTACGAGGAGTGGCAACCAAGGACATTATTGAGGCGGCTACTTGGACCTCCGTGCATACATTTGCCACGCATTATAATTTACCTCTATACTCTAGATCCCGAGCAGGGTTTGCCACTGCTGTACTGCAAGGGATCCTAACTACACCATAATTTTTCTTCCTCCACCCCTAGTTTGGCTATGGTATTCTACCCATTTGTTATGACTGCAGATGCATCCATGAAGGACATAGTACAGTTTTGTACCTACCATAAATGTAGATGTCCGAACTGGATAGCATCTGCAGTCAGGATTACCCACCCTCCTTCCCCTCTGTGGTACTCCTAGGGTATTTACCCTCCTAATAGCTAGCTGGGGAGTCTCTTATGGTGTATTTGTTTGTATATATGTACATACATGCTTATTTTTTGTGTTTGCCTTCTACTTTTTGGAAACATTGGCATTTATCCAAAATTTAGCTTTCCAAGAGGGCAACTGGCATCTGGGGCAAGAAACACTGAGGAAAATGGCGTCGGCTGATGCCTTTATACCCGAAGACCAGCAGAGATGACGTCGGGTGAAGTGCGACATCAGCCGAAGCCGGACCCAGACTTTGGAATCCGGCCGACCGAAGGGCTGCCTGACGACAGGACAACCCATTTGTTATGACTGCAGATGCTGTCCAGTTCGGACATCTACATTTATGGTAGGTACAAAACTGTACTTTGTCTGTGTACATGAGACAATTGTAGCATTGTCTCAAGATTCCCAGATTAACCAGCTGAACTGGAGAGGATGCTAGTAGTCTACCACTCGACATTGTAGAGGGCAAGCTTCTGTCCCTCAAAGGGCTAAATGATGGCATTCTTCTGCTAAGTCAGGGAGTTCTAAGCCAGTTTCCCAAAGCAAACATTCTCAGTGACTCAGGCCGTCTTGTGCCTACCTCTACAGGACCTGGGTTTCCTTTGAGGGGGAAGGTTAGCCAGGTTCACAGAGGTATGGTCTACCATCACAGACGACAAATGGGTGCTCAGTATAGTACACCAAGGTTACACGTTTTACTTTCACACCTTCCCTGTTTTACAAGGGTACCCAGACATGCCCAACACTTTCAGGGCAGAGGTAAAAACTCATATTTCTTCTTTACTGACTATGGGGGCTATAGAGACAGTTCCTGCAAGTCAGGCAGGCCTAGGTTTTTATTTGACTTTTTCTGGTACCCAAGAAAGGGAGCACCTGGCTAGGGAAAGTTGCAGGCAGTTCCTTCGCTTCAGGGCTGGAAGCAACACTTTCAGTTTTCTGCATTGCCCTTTGGCTTATCTACTACTCCCAGAGTCTTTAAGTGCCTGGCTCCAGCCATTGCTTTTTGCAGGCAGAGAAACATTCAACTTTATCCTTACCTGGATGACTGTCTCATTCAAGCAGACTCACCAAAACAACTAGAAAAGGATTTGGATTTCGTGAAGAACACACACACCTCTTTGGGTAAAACTCTCAACAAAAGGAAGTCAAAGTTGGTTCCTGCACGGGAGATTGTTTTCCTGTGAGTGAGTCTGAATACAACCACCCAGATGGTATTCCTCCCTCAACAGAAGCAAGATCTTTCGGCTTACTTCATGAACTTGGGCAAGGATGACCCAACTCTCTGCAAGGCAATTCCTGCAAGCACTGGGGTTCATGGCTTCATGTAAGTTGATCCCATATGCAAGGCTGCATATGAGAGAACTTCAGTGGTACCTCAAGAATCTTTGGTGTCAGCACACACACACGACTTAGACTTGATTCTTCCCCTGAGTCCCCGTCTACAAATGGAGATGTCCTTCAAGGACGCATCTGCAGTCATCACATATGGGATGTCCTGCCTCAGGCAGCCCTTTGGTCGGCCGATTCCAAAGTCTGGGTCTGGCCTCGACTGATGTCGCACTTTCCCCGACGTCAGAGCGTCTGGGGTATAAAAGCATCAGCCGACGCCATCTTCCTCAGTCTTTTTTGCTGCGTGGTGCCCGAAGCAGAAGCAGTTCGCAAGTGCCGGTCGGCCAGCTCCTGTGATTCAGCTACCGAAGACTTCGAAAAAGCTAAGTACCCCATTGGGGACTCTTTCTTGCCTCAGCCGATGTCAGATAAAGTTAATAATTGTTTAACTTGTGGGAAACAAATACCTCATAAGGATTTCCACTCACTGCCTCCCCTGCGTAGGCCCAGACTATGACGTCTTGGCCTGTTCAGCCTGTGATTCCTTCAACCGATGAACTATTAGACGTCGGTCGGAGTTTGCAGAGGAATTTTTTGGGGCTAGTTTTGCTTATAAGATGCCGTCGGAGACTCCGACTTCGCATTTAGTTAAACAGAAGGACAAGGACCGACACGCGGACCGCAGTTTCGGCTGAAACCACGGTCAGTCCTACCGCGAGTGTCTGTTTCGGCTGAAACAGAGTCCTTGGTACTTCCTATTACAGAAACCGCACAACCGACTACCTCAGCCCCGGAGGCTCCAGCAGAGTTGGTTATTGAATTACCTACTGAAACCGGTGTCCAGGAACCTTCCGACACCATTCCTTTAGACAAGTCTACCCCTGCATGTGGTGCAGCCAGACCCCCTGCTTCCATGTCCATTAAGGCGTTTTCTAGGGCTAAAGCTGCTAAACTTACTAAAGCTTTGCCTCCCAAGGTTTCCTCTTAGAGACCTTCTACTGGCTCTCAGATTCTTAGCCTAGCAGAGGATCTAATCTCTTTAATTATAGGTTCCCATCCTCACCCGGACAGGGGCTCTCAACCACCTCCAGACAAAAGGCCCAGGGTTGAGCCCTCTGACCCCCACTCCTCGGATGAGTCCACTGATGGCTCTGCTCTGTAAGACCACCAGGAGGAGGCTTATTCGGCCTACGAGGATTCTGATGCTGAAGAATCTATACCCTCTGCCTCCCCTCCTGAAGAGTTTTCCTTTGGAGAGACATTACACTCAGAGAACATTTTCAATGGCAGGGTCAGGAATTCTCTGAGATTAAGGACCTTTTTACATTTACCTCAGCATAGGCCTTTAGCTATACCTCCTGTTTTGAATGTCATTGATGATGTGTACTCTGCTAGGGTACAGCCCCTGACTCTCTCCCTCTGGCTCCTGCCAAACCTGATAGGTACTACAGGGTCCCGGACTCACATCTACACCTGTACAAGGCCCACTGTGCTGATCCAGAAACTATTTCCCAGGGCCCAAAAGGGGTTGCAGCTGCCACTGCTAAAAATCCTCTACCCTCTGAAAGGGAGTCCAGAGCATTAGAGAGATGGGGTAAGAAAGTGTATACCTCTGCAACTCTTTCCATGAGGGCATTAAATTGTCAATTTCATATGATACAGTACCAAGAGTATTTGTTAGATGAATTGCATAAGAAGCTGTCTTCTTCTGAACCCCTTGATTGCAAATCCCTTCAGGATCTGGTACATAACTTCCAGCAGGTTAGTAACCATTTCTTGCAGTGTGTTTATGATGCATTGGAAGCTTCATGTAGGTCAGCTATGACAGGTGCAGTTATACGTAGGCATGCCTGGCTGAAGGAACAATCTCTGCCAGACCATGTTAAAGCTAAGCTTTTGGATGCTCCTATGGAAAAGCAAAAATTATTTGGTTCCACGGCACAAGAGGTTATAAAGAAATTTGAAGAAAAGGCAAAATCTGTGCAAACAGTCAAAGACTTTCTGCAAGTCCAACCACCGAGATTCAGCAGAAATTGGCCTACTAAGAATTGGTCCTTTCCGGACTCGGACAGATCTCAGAGAGGCAGGAATAGGCGTGCCAGAGGTAGAGGGCAAGCTAGAGGCTCCTACAGAGGCAGTCAGTGGCAGCCTCCCAACCTGAGAGGTAGTGCAGGAACTACAACTGCTACACCAGGACAGACTCGATGACTTTATTTTTACTCCGCCGACCAGGGCTCAATTAGAAGCACCTTTGGGCGGAAAGCTTTCTTTATTCTCAAAAAATTGGCACAGCATTACAAGGGACACATGGACACTGCAAATAATAGACAAAGGATACAGGTTCCATTTCCACACATTGCCAAAAAGAAAAGGCATGCCAGACCTGCCACCAAATCAGAGGGCAGAGGCTTTGAAGCTAATTACCAACCTAATACAAATGAAAGCCATAGAAAGGGTACCGCTTTCAGAACAAGGCCAAGGATTTTACTCCAGATTATTCCTTGTTCCAAGAAAAGAACATCAATGGAGGCCTATTCTTGACTTGTCCGCACTGAATACTTACCTCATTGTGCCAAAATTCAAAATGCTGACTCTACAGCAACTCCTTCCCATGCTGGGCAAGGGGTCTTGGCTGGTGACTCTAGACCTCAAGGAGGCATACCTGCATGTCCCTATTCGACAAAGCTGCAGAAGGCACCTCAGATTTCTTGCAGGGTTAGAGCTTTATCAATTCTCAGCATTGCCCTTCGGCTTATCTACTGCGCCCAGAGTATTCACGAAATGCCTGGCATCAGTAATTGCACACTGCAGACTTCAGGGGATTCAAATCTACCCATATCTGGACGACTGCCTTATACAAGCGGACAGCAAGCAAACTTTGTTAAAGGTCTTGGACTATGCCATCCACCTGCTTACAGGCCTTGGGATATACAGTCAACTTCCACAAATCAAGACTGGTTCCATCCCAAAGAATAACTTTTCTGGGTGCGGATCTAGACACAACCACCCAAATGGCCTTTCTCACAGAATAAAAACAAAAACAACTACCGGATTACTTCAAGAATCTGACAAGACAAACTCAGCTGACTGCAAGGAAAATCCTGCAGGCCCTGGGTTACATGGCATCTTGCATTCTTCTGATTCCGCAAGCAAGACTGCATATGAGAAAATTACAATGGTACCTAAGAAGTTTATGGACTCAGCACAGTCACAGCTTAGAAACTTTGATCCCACTCATTCCATGCCTTCAAAAGGAATTTCTGTGGTGGGCTCAAGCCTGCCAGTCGAACAGCGGGCTGCCCTTCAGCAAGCCAAGAGCCAGCCAAACCATCACCACGGACGCCTCAGACCAAGGTTGGGGAGCACACATGGAGGGCAGATGTATCCAAGGGCTATGGTCACAGAGCTGCACATGCACATAAACCAAAAGGAAATGCTGGCAGTGATACACGCAGTCGAGGTCTTCAAACCTTTCCTTCATCAAGGCCACCTGCTCATAAGGACAGACAACACCACAGTTATGTGGTACATAAACAAGCAAGGAGGCGCCCATTCCTACCCTCTTTGCAGACTGGCAATGAATCTATGGGAGCTTTCACTGAAACTCAACATACAGCTACAGTCCCAGTTCATGCCAGGGAAAGACAATATACTGGCAGACAGCTTAAGCAGAACTACCATGGATGCACACGAATGGATGCTGCACCCAGACATCTTTTTACTCCTCACACAATCATGGGGAAGGCCGGAAATAGATCTGTTTGCTTCCCCCCACCATCATCAACTGAAGAAATTCTGCTCAAGGACATACCACCCACAAGCATGGAAAGTGGACTCTCTCTCTTTCAGCTGGAAAGCTCTAACAGTGTATGCTTTCCCACCTTTCCCATTAATGACCAAGGTCCTACTGAAGATCACGGCAGAGCAGCCCAGAGTGATTCTGATAGCTCCAAACTGGCCAAGACAGCACTGGTACCCACTGTTGAAGAGCTTGCCACAGACTAAGCCATGGCCTCTCCCTCTTTGGCCACTTCTACTGACGCAGCACAATTTCAAGACTCTGCACTCCAACCTGAAAACCTTGCAGCTAACTGCCTGGAGAATACCATGACTTCTCCTCAGGATAACCTATCCCAGAGAGTGAAGGATGTTATTATGGAAGCTCGCTGGCCTTCCACAAGGAAGGCATATTCAGCAAAATGGAAAAGATTTCACACTTGGAACACAACAAAGGGCCTAGATGTGACAGTGATGAACATGGCACATATACTGGAATATTTGGCAGAATTGTTCCACAATGGCCTGTCTTACTCTTCCATTAAGATACATGCCTCAGCAGTCTCAGCAGAATACAATGTTAATCCACCTGTCTTCTCTCAGCCTCTCCTAAGACGGTTTCTAAGAGGAATCAAAAACATCAATCCTCCAAGGAAACCACCTCTACCTACTTGGGACCTTAACTTCGTGTTGGAAAAACTAACACTTCCTCCCTTTGAACCAACAGCATCGGCAGATCTACAGTTTCTGTCTTGGAAAACTGCCTTCCTTCTGGCCATAACCTCAGCAAGAAGAGTATCTGAGTTACAAGCTTTAATGGCAATGCAGCCATTCCTTATCTTTCATCAGGACAGAGTTTCTTTGAGGACCAATCCTACATTTATGCCAAAGGTGGTATCCAGGGTATCTTTGAACCAAGCTATTCACTTGCCTACATTCTTCCCACAACCACAAAATAAAGGGGAGAGACTTCTGCCCACCCTGGACATACACAGACAATTGCGCTACTACTTGGACAGAACTAAAAGTTACAGAAAGACTGACCAGTTGTTTGTGGCATATGCTGCTGGGGCACAAGGAAAAGCAATTTCCAAACAGACAATTTCAAAGTGGATAGGAAATTGCATTTGTTTTTGTTACTCCTTTCATGGAAAAACTGTGCCAGCTAACATTAGACCTCATTCCACGAGAGCCACAGCCACCACCACAGCCTTCCTAAGAGGGGTGGCTACCTAGGACATTCTAGAAGCTGCTACATGGAGCTCTGCATACATTTGCCAAGCATTACAATTTACCTTTATACTCCAGATCAGGTTTTGCTACGGCAGTCCTGCAGGGTATCTTAACTACACCATCCTTTACTTAGTACCTCCACCCCCAGATTGGCTATGGTATTCTACCCATATGTGATGACTGCAGATGCATCCTTGAAGGACATAGTACAGTTTTGTACCTACCATAAATGTAGATGTCCGATAGGTATGCATCTGCAGTCAGGTTTACCCTCCCTCCTTCCCCTCTGTGGTATTCCTAGGGTGCTTACCCCTCTATTAGCTAGCTGGGGGAATCTATTATGGTGTATTTGTTTGTATATATATGTATATATTTTTGCAAAGATTTGGAATTTTATTGCATTTCTCCAAATTTAGCCTTCCTAGAAGGCACCTGGCATCTGGGGCAAGAAACTGAGGAAGATGGCGTCGGCTGATGCTTTTATACCCCAGACGCTCTGACGTCGGGGAAAGTGCGACATCAGCCGAGGCCAGACCCAGACTTTGGAATCCGGCCGACCAAAGGGCTGCCTGAGGCAGGACAACCCATATGTGATGACTACAGATGCATACCTATCGGACATCTACATTTATGGTAGGTACAAAACTGTACTTTCCTTTGGTGGGTGACGGTCTGTTCTCAGAACAAGGGTCTGCCTTTCCACCCACTGCCTGCTAGCCAGACTCTCACCACAAATGCCTCACATATTGTATGGGGGGCTCATCTGGAAGGCAGGGGCATACAGTGGACTTGGAGCAACCAGCAGATTCATCCGCACATAAACTTTAAAGAATTGATGGCAGTGCAGCAGGCTTTGCTGGCTTTCAAGGACCTACTCTACCCTGGGACTCTGCTGATCAGGACAGACCATACCGCAGTCATGTGGCACATCAACAAGCAAGGGGGAACTCATTCTTACCCCTTGTGCAGACAAAGCACGAGACTGTGGTCCATAGCAGCATCCATGGGCTTACATCTAATAGCCCAGTATGTCCCAGGGAGGCTTAACTCCTTGGCGGATCATTTAAGCAGACCTGTCCTGGATCCTCACGAGTGACAACTGAACAAGGACATTTTCCATCGCATCACTTATCATTGGGGCACCCCACAAGTGAATCCTTTCTCCTCTCACACCAATCATCTCCTTCCAACCTTCTGCACCAGGGAGTTTCACAAGAAAGCTTGGAGGATGGACGTGTTGTCCTTCCCATGGACACATCTGTTTATGCATTCCCTCCCCTGGCTCTCCTTCTCAGAATGTTCCTAAAGATAAGGGATGAAAAACCAAAGGCTATTCTGATAGCACCAGATTGGCCCAGGCAGCATTGCTATCCCCTCCTTAGCAGCCTTTAACAGGCTCAATCTTGACATCTGCCCCTGGTACCAGATCTGTTGGTTAAGGGAGGGGGAAAGTTCCTTCATCCTCATCTTCAAGCTCTGCATTTAACTGCCTGGCTAATGCTTTAAACCTTTCCCAACAGGTGGTTGAAGTTCATGAGGCTAGGAGGCTTAGCACCAGAAAATCCTAATCAGATAAATGGAAAGAGATTTTGCTCTTGGATGCTGGTTTAAGGAAAAGACTTCTCATCCTTGATTAATTAGCAGGACAGCTTAATGGTGGACTTTACTTTTCTTCCATCAAAATTCACGCCTCAGCAATTTCGGCTCATTGTTCTTTTGAGCAACCCATTTTTTTCACTCCTTGATGAAACTGTTCCTGAGGGGAGCTAGTAATCTTAGACCTCCCAGAACAGCTCCTACACCTGCTTGGGATCTTAATTTTGTCCTGGAAAAACGTACTCTGCCTCCCTTTTAACCAGCTGCCTCTGCAGATTTGAGGTTTCTATCCTGGAAGACTGCTTTCCTTTTAGCTATTACTTCAGCTAGAAGGGTATCTGAGCTGCAAGCCTTAATGGCATTTGAACCTTTCATTATTTTTCTCTCAAATTGAGTTTCTGAGAACTAATCCCTTCATGCCTAAGGTAGTTTCCAGTTTAACCCTTAACCAGTCTATTCACCTGCCTACATTTTTCAACAATCATCCAAATAAAGGGGAAAGGATTCTGCACTCTTTTGATATGCATAGACAGGTGAGATTTTACTTAGGACTAAATCTTTTCAAAAGTCTGAACAGTTGGTTAGTTTTGCTCCTGGGGCTCAGGGTAAAGCTATTTCAAAACCATCTCCGAATGGATTGCTCATTGTATTCACTTTTGTTACCTGCAGCATGGGAAGGTTCCCCCTCAGGGTATTAGGACTTATTCTACTAGAGCAGCCTCTACCTTCTGAGAGGTGTACCTATTAAGGACATTCTTGAAGCAGCTACTTGGTCTTCTGTCCATACTTTTCACAAAGCATTACAATCTACCTTTGTTTTCTAAATCCAGGGCTGGTTTTGCCTCTGCAGATGATGATCGTGTTTCACTGTTGCAGTCATTACAATTGGGTTATCCTGCTGGCAGGCTACCCGCAGTCGGCCCGAGTTCCAAAGTCTAGGTCTGGCGTCGGTTGCTGTCGCCTCCTCCCTGACGTCAGTGTGCCAGGGGTATAAAAGATGCAGCCGACGCCATTTTCTTCAGTCTTTCTTGCTGCGTGGTGCCAGAAGCAAAAGCAGATGTTCATCGTGCCTACAGCTGCAGTAATAACATATGGGTTCTCTGCCATCAGGCGGTCCCTCGGTCGGCCGAATTCCAAAGTCTTGGTCTGGCGTCGGTTGTTGTCGCTTCTTTTCCTGACATCAGTGAGGCAGGAGTGTATAAGACGCAGCCGACGCCATTTTCTTCAGTCTTTTTTGCCGCACGGTGCCCGAAGCAGAAGCAGTTCGCAAGTGCCGGTCGGCCAGCTCCTGAATTTACGAAAAATTTGGAAACCGAAGTCTTCATTAAAGCTAAGTACCCCGTTGGGGAAACTTTTCTTGCCTCAGACCGATGTCAGAAAAAGTTAACAATTGTATTTCTTGTGGGAAGCAAATACCGCATAAGGATTTCCATTCCCTTTGCATACCTTGTTTAGGCCCAGACCACTACGTCTCGGGCTATCGCTTTTGTGCTACTTTCAATAAACGCACTATTAAGCGTCTGGCGGAATTCGCCCAACATTTATTTGGTAAAGCATTTGATTATAAAATGTCGTCAGAGACTCTGACTACCGTTTTGTCCAAAAAACGCAAGGACAAAGACCGACACGCGAGGTCCGTGGTCCGGTTCTCAGTGAGACGCCTATGCAGTCCCTGACTACCGACGACACCTCCTTGGCGGGGTCTTCTGTACCCGAGACCGCAGGTACCTCGGCCCATACCCAGACTACAACCACCGAAGCCACTGTGAGCGTTGTCTCCTAATGTGGACAGGTCCACTTCCACCCATGGTGTCTTTAGACCCTCATCTTCCTTTTCCATTAAGGCCTTTACTAAGTCCAAATCAGCCAGGCATCCCAGGAGGCCTGTTGCACAGGGCCCATCCACAAGCCCCATGCCTAAAAAACAGATGCTTAAAATGGCTGAGGATTTAATTACTCTTATCAGGGGTTCCCAACCCCCTTCTGACAAGAGGCCCAGAGTGGAGGAAGATTCTCCCTCTTCTGATCAGGGCTCCATTTTTTCAGAACACTCTGATGTAGAAGGGCAATCTTTCTCCCCTTTTGAAGATTCTGATGCAGAGCATTCCATTCCTTCTGTATCTCCCCCTGAGGATTATTCTTTTGGGGAAACCTTGCACACTTTGAGGGAGCACTTCCATTGGGAAGGCCAAGACTTTTCTGATTCCAAGAAAAGACTGAGGGAATTTCTTTTGTTACCTCAACACAGACCTCTGGCGATACCTCCTGTCTTGGATGTACTTGATGTTTATCAGGAGGCTTGCCTTAACCCGGATTCCCTGCCTCCTGCCCCAGTCAAGCCTGATAGGTACTACAGAGTTCCTAACTCTCACCAATTTCTTTTCAAAAGCCATAATGCTGACCCTGAAACCATTTCTCAAGGCCCCAAGGGAATGAAGGCCTCTACTGCTAAGAATCCACTTCCTTCCGAAAGAGAGTCAAGATCCTTAGAAAGGTGGGGAAAAAGGTATATACCTCGGCCACCTTAGCCATGAGGGCCTTAAATTGTCAGTTTCATATGCTTAAATATCAGCAGTTTCTATTATCACAATTAAGAAATAAAATGTCTCAGCCTGAACAACCAGATTTGAAGGAGTTGCAGGATATGATGCATAGTGCAGAACAAGTGGGTAAACACACCTTACAATGTGGTTATGATGCCCTAGAGGCCTCAAGTAGAGCTGCAGTTACAGGATCAGTCATTCGTAGGCATGCATGGCTTAGGGAACAAATCTTGCCTGATCATGTGAAAGCTAAATTGCTAGATGCTCCTTTACAAAAGGATGTGCTATTTGGTACTAATGCTGAGGAGATACTATGGAAAATGGAAGAAAAAGCCAAAATCTATGCAAACTGTCAAAGCTTTTCTACAGGTTCAACCACCACGTTTTAGCAGAAATTGGCCTGTTAAAAACTGGTCCTTTCCAGCCACGGACAGGCCCCCAAGAGGAAGATATAGGCGAATAAGGGGCAGAGGTCAATCACAAGGATCTTATAGAGGCAGGCAATGGCAAGCTCCAGCACCAAGAGGTGGTGAAAACGGTGCACAGCAATACAGGAAAGAAACCCAATGACTTCCTCCTTTCCATGCCAAGCAAGTCTCAGCTGGCAGCACCCTTGGGAGGAAAGCTGGCATTATTTGCAAGAAATTGGCATATGGTCACAACAGACAAATGGATCCTGGACGTTATAAACAGAGGCTACAGATTTCATTTTCACACTCTTCCAAAAATGAGAGGCATGCCAAACCTGCCACACAATCAAAGGGCAGAGGCACAACTACAAATTTCAAAGCTCATAGACATGAAAGCTATTCAAGAGGTACCTACTCACGAACAAGGCCAAGGGTTTTATTCCAGGCTATTTCTGGTACCAAGGAAAGGAACCGACTGGAGACCCATTTTGGACTTATCCATCCTAAACACATTCTTACTCGTACCAAGATTCAAGATGCTCACATTACAACAGCTTCTTCCCATGCTGGGCAAGGGGTTTTGGCTGGTAACATTGGACCTCAAGGAGGCATACCTGCATGTCCCAGTCAGACAAAGCTGCAGAAGATACCTCAGATTTCTTGCAGGTTCAATCCACTATCCATTCTCTGCATTGCCCTTTGGCTTATCTACTGCGCCCAGGGTATTCACGAAATACCTGGCATCAGTAATTGCCTACTGCAGACTTCAAGGGATACAAATTTACCCTTGTTTGGACGACTGCCTGATCCAAGTGGACAGCAAGCACTTACTTTTGGAACATCTGGCTTATGCAACACGGTTACTGAATGCTCTGGGATACACAATCAAAGAGCAATCCAGGCTAACACCCGCTCAGAAAACAACTTTCCTGGGTGCTAACTTGGACACAAACACCCAGATGGCCTATCTTACGCCAGAAAAGCAGAGGCAACTAACTCAGTACTTCAAAATGCTAGCAAATTGCACCAGGCTTACTGCAAGGAAAATCCTGCAGGCTCTGGGCTTCATGGCATCTTGCATTCTTTTAATCCCATGTGCAAAGTTGTATAGGAGGAAACTTCAATGGTACCTAAAAAATCTATGGTCTCGGCACAGCCACAGTTTGGAAACAATAATACCAATAATTCCATGTTTGCAAAAGGAATTTCTATGGTGGGCTCAAGCATGGCAAACAAACACAGGTCTCCCATTCTGCAAGCCTCAAGCAAATCAAGTCATCACAACAGACGCCTCAGATTACGCCTGGGGGGCGCACATGACAGACAGGTGCATTCAGGGCAAATGGTCCCAAAAGGAAAAGCACCTTCACATCAATCAAAAAGAAATGCTAGCAGTAATAAATGCAGTTACGGCTTTCAGGGACCTCCTGCATCCAGGACAATTATTGATAAGAACAGGCAACACCACAGTTATGTGGTACATAAACAAGGAGGAACACATTCATACCCCCTGTGCAGACTAGCCATGACACTTTGGAACTTGGCTCTGGAATGGCAAATCGAACTTCAAGCACAGTACTTGCCAGGTTTGGAAAACACGCTGGCTGACAATCTAAGCAGAAATATGACAGATCCACACGAATGGAAATTGCATCCTCAAGTGTTTACAGAGATGGTCCAAGCGTGGGGGAGGCCAGACATAGATCTCTTCGCCTCCCACAGGAATCATCAATTGGAAAAGTTTTGTTCCAGGACCTCTCATCCAAAGGCCTGGAGAGTGGACGCCCTTTCATTCAGTTGGGCAGCATGGACAGTTTACGCTTTCCCACCTCTGCCTCTTCTGCCCAAGGTGCTCTTGAAAGCAAGAACAGAGAGACCAAAGATGATACTGATTGCTCCAGACTGGCCAAGACAACACTGGTACCCACTCCTGAGGAGCCTAACACACACTCCTCCCTGGTCCCTACCCCTAATGCCTCTTCTGCTGACTCAGCACAACTACAAAGCTCTTCACAGTCAGCTGAAAACACTCAATCTAGCTGCATGGAAAATTCCTTAACACCTCAACAGACCTTACTCCCCAAAGAGGGCCGTCATTTTGGAGGCCAGACGGCCATCTACTAGAAAGGCTTACTCAGCAAAATGGAAACTGTTTTGCTCTTGGAATGAGAAAAAAGGCCAGGACCCTACAAAACTAAATTTGCCACAGGTATTACAGTATCCAGCTGAGCTGCTGAACAGTGGACTTTCATTTTCCTCCATAAAAATCCATGCCTCAGCCATTTCTGCAGAATTCAACACGGATCCACCCTTACTCTCTCACCCACTCTTAAGACAGTTCCTCAGAGGGGCTAAGAATATAAGACCACCAAGGAAACAACCAGTGCCAGCCTGGGATCTTAATTATTTTCTAGAAAAATTAACATTGCCTCCCTTTGAACCAGCTGCCTCAACAGATTTGCAACATTTGTCCTGGAAAACAGCCTTCCTTCTGGCCATTATCTCAGCTCGTAGGGTTTCGGAACTACAAGCCCTCATGGCTGTGCAGCCCTTTCTCATCTTCCATCAGGACAGGGTTTCCCTTCGAACCAACCCATCATTTATGCCTAAAGTGGTATCCAGGGTAGCTTTAAATCAAGCCATACACTTGCCTGCCTTTTACCCCAATCCTCAAAACAAAGGGGAAAGGCTGCTACACTCTTTAGACATCCATAGACAGCTACGTTATTATTTGGATAGAACAAAGCCTTTTAGGAAATCAGAACAACTTTTTGTGTCCTGTGCTGTAGGAGCTCAAGGGAAGCCAGTGACCAAACAGACAATTTCAAAATGGATAGGCCACTGCATACGGTTTTGTTACTCCTATCATGGAAAATCTGTCCCTACGGGCATCAGATCCCACTCCACCAGGGCCACAGCTACCTCTACAGCCTTCCTCAGAGGAGTTCCTACCAAAGATATTTTGGAGGCAGCCACTTGGAGTTCTGTACATACCTTCACAAGACACTACCACCTGCCTTTATATTCCAAAACCAGAGCAGGCTTTGCTACTGCTGTGTTGCAGGGCATTCTGGCTCATCCCAATTGTACCTAGTGCCTACCACCCTGTGCGTAGCTTTGGGATTCTACCCATATGTTATTACTGCAGCTGTAGGCACTATGAACATAGTACAGTTTTGTACCTACCATAAATGTAGATGTTAGAGTGCTAATACAGCTGCAGTACAGATTTCCCTCCCTCCTTCCCCTCTTGGTAAAGGTTTAGGACCCTAACCCCTCTTCATACAAACTGTTTGGTGTATCCTTCTATGGTATATTTGCTTGCAACTACTGTTTTTTGATTACATTGCATTGCATGTATATAAATATAAATTATATATTGCCTTCCTACTGGGGGCACCTGACATCTGGGGCAAGAAAGACTGAAGAAATTGGCGTCGGCTGTGTCTTATATACTCCTGCCTCACTGACGTCAGGAAAAGAAGCGACAACAACCGATGCCGGACCAAGACTTTGGAATTCGGCCGACCGAGGGACCGCCTGATGGCAGAGAACCCATATGTTATTACTGCAGCTGTATTAGCACTCTATCATCTACATTTATGGTTG
Organism: Protopterus annectens; assembly: GCF_019279795.1. NCBI lineage: Eukaryota > Metazoa > Chordata > Ceratodontiformes > Protopteridae > Protopterus > Protopterus annectens. The sequence continues at coordinate 268,805,821 of NC_056729.1, read as the reverse complement.
GTACAAAACTGTACTTTTGCAAGTGCCGGTCGGCAGACTCCTGAGATTTTCAAATTCGAATTTCAGATCCGAAGTCTTCATTAAAGCTAAGTACCCCGTTGGGGAAACATTTTTCTTGTTCCAGACTGATGTCAGAAAAAGTTAATTGTATTTCTTGTGGGAAGCAAATACCTCAAGGATTTTCATTCATACTGTATTCCTTTCCTAGGCCCTGACCACGACGTTGCTAGTTGTCGGTTTTGTGCTAGATTTAACCAACGCACTATTAAGTGTTGGTACGATTTTGCATTTCATTACTTTGGCAGAAAATTCAATTATATAATGCCGTCGGAACAGCAGACTGCCGGAGTTTATAAAAAATGCAAAGAAAATGAAAAGGACAGGCATCCGATGTCCAAAACGACGAGGCTTCCGCTAAGCCTGTCGCCGGTTCTCAGTGAGGCGCTTTCGCAGCCCCTGAGGCCCACTACCTCAGAGCCACAGGCCGCTTCCGACTCCCACATGGAGCTGACCTAGGATTGGAAACTCAAGGTATTGGACACACTGAAACTATTCCCTCAGATGGGTCCGGAGCCGCTGAGCAGGCATTGGCTTCTGAGGGTGTTTTCAGGCCTACACAGTTGTATGTGAAATCAACTTCAGCTTCAAAGGCAAAGACTAAAGCAGCTTTAAAGACAAAGAAACAAGTACAGCATTCTCCTGGACAGACCGCGATGCTTTAAATGGCCGAAGACCTAATTACTTTGCTCAGGGGTTCCCATCCCCCTCCTGATAAGAGTCCTAGGCAAGAAATAGAATATGAATCTTCAGATCAGGTTTCCATTTCCTGTGATTCCTCTTCTGAACAGGAATATTCTCTTCCTCCCTATGAGGATTCTGATGCTGAAGAATCTATCTCTTCAGCCTCTTCTCCTGAGGATTATTCTCATGGGGAGACCCTGCATACTATGAGGGAGCATTTCCACTGGGAGAGCCAAGATTACTCAGAATCCAAGAAAAGGCTCCGAGACTTCCTTTTTTTACCTCAGAACAGACCCCTTGCTATTCCTCCTGTTTTAGACATTGTAGATTTATTTTCAGAGTCCGGACTGTCTCCTGACTCTCTACCACCAGCTCCTGTTAAGCCAGACAAATACTACAGGGTTTCCTGATTCACATAAATTTCTTTATAAAAACCCTGCTGCTAACCCAGAAACTATCTCCAAGGGTCCCAAAGGGGTCAGGGCTTCCACTGCAAAAAAACCCCTATCCCCTCTGATAGGGATTCTAGGGCCCGGAACAGATGGGGGAAAAAGGTTTATACCTCTGCTACCTTGGCTGTAAGAGCTTTAAATTACCAGTTTCATACGCTTAAATATCAGCAATATCTTATGTCACTGCTTAAACAGAAAATGTTTACAAATTCAAAATGTGCAGAAAACAAAGAAATGCAGGATTTATTGCATGCAGCTGAACAAGTGGGAAAGCATACTTTGCAATGTGGTTTTGATTTTCTAGAGGCCTCCTGTAGGGTCGCTGTTGCAGGTTCTGTCAGGAGGCATGCTTGGTTAAAAGAACAGAATCTGCCCGATCATGTTAAAGCAAAATTATTAGATGCTCCATTACAGCATGTTTGGTGTTGAGCAGAAGAGGTGTTGAAGAAAATTGAGGACAAAGCTAAATATATGCAAACAGTCAAAGATTTCTTGCAGGTACAGCCTCCCAGATTTAGCAGGAACAGGCCTACAAAGAATTGGTACTTTCCAGTGTCAGACAGGCCACAAAGAGGCAGATACAGACGCCCAAGAGGCAGATCACAGCCCCAAGGCTCATACAGGCCTGAGCAATGGGGTGCTTCTACCTCCAAAAGTAGAGAGGAAAAATCACAGCCATACAGGAAACAGTGTCAATGACTTTCCCCTGCCAGCACCAAGTACTTATCTTCTGGCAGCTCCCTTGGGGGGAAATCTAGCATTTTTTTCACAAAATTGGCACATGATCACCCAGAACAAATGGGTCTTAAATATCGTTTCACAAGGCTACAGGTTCCACTTTCACACCCTGCCAAGGCCAAACGGTATGCCAGACCTGCCACGCAATCAATGAGCAGAGGCACAAAAACAAGTTTCATCCCTCATGGACATGAGAGCCATTCAGCAAGTACCACAGCAAGAGCAGGGACTAGGATTTTACTCAAGGGTATTCTTGGTGCCCAGAAAAGACAAAGCCTGGAGACCTATACTGGACCTGTCTATCCTAAACACATTCCTGGATATTCCAAAATTCAGAATGCTAACTCTACAGCAGCTTCTGCCCATGCTGGGCAAGAAGGCTTGGCTTGTGACTTTAGACCTAAAAGAGGCATACCTGCATGTCCCAATCAGACAATAATGCATAAGATACCTCTGCTTTATAGCTGGCTCAATGCATTACCAATTCTCTGCACTGCCCTTTGGCTTATCTACTGCTCCCAGGGTCTTCACAAAATGCCTGGCACCAATAATTGCATTTTGCAGAGACAGAGGAATACAGATATATCCTTACTTGGATGACTGCCTTATTCAGGCAGAGAACAAAGACATTCTACTACAGCATCTGGCATTTGTAAAAAGATTACTAACAGGCCCTAGGGTACACAGTAAATGAAAAATCAAAACTCGTACCCTCTCAAGAGAGAATATTCCTGGGTGCAAGCGTAAATACAACTGCCCAGATGGCTTATCTCACGCCAGACAGACAACTGACTACTTACTTCAAAATGTTGGCAACAAAGACCCAGTTATCTGCAAGAAAAATTCTGCAGGCTTTGGGCTTCATGGCATCCTGCATTCTGCTAATTCCATATGCAGGACTGCATATGAGGAAACTTCAATGGTGTCTAAAAAGCGTTTGGACTCAACATTGCCACAGCCTTGAAGCAATTACCCCCATTCCCTGCCTGCAACAGAAGTTTCGATGCTGGGCAAATGCCTGTCACCACAGCACGGGACAGCCATTCACCTTACCCACAGCCAGGCAGACATTGACAACAGATGCATCAGATTATGCCTAGGGAGCCCATATGGCAGGAAGATGTATTCAGGGCACATGGTCCGCAAGTCAAATGCATCTACATATCAATCAAAAAGAGATGCTAGCTGTTAAAAATGCCCTTGACAGCCTTCAAGGATCTACTTCATCCAGGACAACTACTGATAAAGATGGTCAATACTACAGTCATGTGGTACATAAACAGGGAGGCACACATTCCTACACCCTCTGCAGACTAGCCATGAACTTGTGGGACACAGCATTGACTTAAGTACATCTGCAAGCACAATTCCTGCCAGGAAGGACAAATACTCTGGCAGACTAAGCAGAAACCTAATGGATCCACACGAGTGGAAATTGGATCCACAAGTCTTCAGCATGTTAACAAGGAACTGGGGATGCCCGGACATAGACCTATTTGCCTCCCCTCACAACTGCCAACTACAGAGATTCTGCACAAGGACTTGCATTCAGCTGGAAAAACCTAACAGTGTATACCTTTCCTCCTCTGCTTCTCCTCCCCAAGGTACTCTTCAAGGTCAGACAAGAGAATCCAAAAATGATACTTATTGCCCCAGACTGGCCCCGCCAGCACTGGTACCCAATCCTAAAGAGCTTGTCTCAATGCCCAGCTTGGACATTACCTCAAATTCCTGATTTATTGACCCAACAAGACGGTCAGATACTGCACAACCAAGTCAGGACTTTAAACCTGGCAGCATGGCGGGTAATGTAGCCGTTCACGACAAACCTCTCTGTAAAGCAGGGATGGATGTTATTTTGGAGGCCAGGAGGCCTAGCACCAGAAAATCTTATGCAGAAAAATGGAAGAGATTCTGTGCTTGGAACCAGGCACAAGGTATTGACACGATTGTTCCAAATATTCCTCAGATTTTGCAATACTTAACTGAGATGCTGGATAAAGGCCTTTCCTTTTCATCAATTAAAATTCATGCCTCTGCTATTTCAGCTCATTACAATACAGAGCCACCTATTTTTTCTCATCCATTACTAAGGCAGTACCTCAGAGGGGCCAAAAACATAAGACCTCCAAGGAGAGCACCAGTACCTGCATGGGGGACCTCAACTATGTCTTGGAAAAACTCACACTGCCTCCGTTTGAGCCAGCCTCTGCAGCTGATATAAAATTCTTATCCTGGGAAAACAGCTCTGCTCCTAGCAATAACCTCCACTAGACTAGTCTTAGAGTTACAGGCACTCATGGCTGTGGAACCTTTTATCATTTTCCATCCAGGCCGGGTTTCTCTGCGGGCAAACCCTACATTTATTTTCTTGCTCTAAACTGATGGCAGTAGTCAATAATTGTATTTCTTGTGGAAAGCAAATACCTCAAAGATTTTCATTCGTACTGTATTCTTTGCCTAGGCGCTGACCACGACTTAGCTCGCTGTCGGTTTTGTGCCTTATTTAAACAACAAACTATTCGTCTGTATATTTATGCCTCTAAATATTTTGGTACTCTGTTCAATTGCCCAAATATGGCTTTGGTGATCCACATTCCGAAAAAAAAAAATGCAAAGATAAAGACAGAGACAGGCTGCTTGGGTCCAAAGCTGTTGACGCTTCTCGTAAGCTAGTCACCAGTTCGCCGGTGCTCAGGTGCTTTCGCAGCCCCTGATGCACACTACTTCAGATTCGCAGGCCTCTACTGAGACCCATTCGGTGTCAGGTATGCCGTGAGATGCTTTAACTGTGGAACCTGCTGATGTCTCTACCTTTGATGTGTCAGAAGCCGCTGTGCAGGCACTGGCTTCTGAGGGTGTATTCAGGCTTACTGACTAGCATATTTAACAGACGCCATCTTTTCAAGGCCTAAAACTCGATCCATGCCTAGAAAACAAGATGCCCAGACCGCATGGTCAGGCCTCTATGCTTAAAAAAAACGATGAGAATGGCTGAAAACCTTATTACTTTAATCAGGGGAAGCCAACCTTCCCCCTCTAAGAGAACTAGGACTGAATTTGCTTATGATTCTTCTGATGAGGATTCTGAAATTTCTGATGTTCATAGTGTTTCACTGTTGCAGTCATTACTCTTGAGTTGTCCTGCTGGCAGACTACCCTCAGTCGGCCAGAATTCCAAAGTCTACGTCTGGCGTCAGTTGCTGTCACCTCTTCCCTGACGTCAGTGTGCCAGGGGTATGAAAGATGCAGCTGACGCCATTTTCTTCAGTCTTGCCGTGCGGTGCCCGAAGCAAAAGCAGTTTGCAAGTGCCGGTCGGCCGACTCCTGAGATTTTCAAATATGAATTTCAGAACCGAAGTCTTAATTAAAGCTAAGTACCCCGTTGGGGAAACTTTTTTCGTGCTCCAGACCGATGTCAGAAAAAGTTAACAATTGTATATCTTGTGGGAAATAAATACCTCATAAGGATTTTCACTCTTACTGTATTTCTTGCCTAGGCCCTGATCACAACGTTGCTAGCGGTCGCTTTTGTGCTATATTTAACCAACGCAGTATCAAGCGTCTGTTCGATTTTGCATTTCATTACTTTGGCCGAAGATTTAATTGTATAATGCCATCGGACCAGCCGACAACCGGAGTGTACAAAACGCAAGGAAAAGGACAAGGATAGGCATCCGAGGTCCAAAACTGATGAAGCCTCTACTAGGCCAGTTGCCGGTTCTGAGTGAGGTGCTTTCACAGCCCCTGGTGCCCGCTACCTCAGAGCCACAGGCTGCGACAGACTCCCACGTGGAGCCGACTGGGCCTCTGGATACTCAAGGTATTGGACACTTTGAAATCATTCCCTCAGATGGGTCTGGAACCACTGAGCCGGCATAGGATTCTGAGGGTGTCTTCAGACCTACACAACTATGTATTAAGCCATCTTCAGCTTCAAAGACTAAAGCAGCTCTAAAGACAAAGAAACAAGTACAGCATTCTCCTACTCTGACTTCCATGCCTAAAAAACAGGTGCTCAAAATGGCCGAAGACCTAATTACTTTGATCAGGGGCTCCCATCCCCCTCCTGATAAGAGGCCTAGGCAAGAGACTTGAGTATGATTCTTCTGATCAGGTATCTATTTCCTCTGATTCCTCTTCTGAAAAGGATTACTCCATGCTTCCCTATGAGGATTCTGATGCTGAAGAATCCATTCCTTCAACCTCCTCCTGAGGATTATTCTTTTGGGGAAATCCTGCATATACTATGAGGGTGCATTTCCACTGGGAGAGCCAAGATTATTCTGAATCTAAGAAAAGGCTCAGACTTTCTGCTTCTTCCTCAGCACAGACCCCTTGCTATTCCACCTGTTCTAGACATTGTAGATGTATTTTCAGAGTCCAGCCTGTCCCCTGACTCCTTTACCCCCTGCACCTGCTAAGCCAGACAGATACTACAGGGTCCCGGTTTCTCATAAATTCCTATATAAAAACCCCTCTGCTGACCCAGAAACTATATCTCAGGGTCCTAAGGGGGTTAAAGCTTCCACTGCAAAACCCCTGATCCTCTGATAGGGATTCTAGGGCTCTAGACAGATGGGGGAAAAAAGTCTACACTTCTGCTACCCTGACTGTAAGGGCTTTAAATTGTCAGTTTCATATGCTTAAATATCAGCATTATTTAATGTCACTTTTTAAACAGAAAATGTTGACAAATACTGAATGTTCAGAGAACAAGGAATTGCAGGATTTATTGCATGCAACTGAACAAGTGGGAAAGCATACTTTGCAATGTTATGATTCACTGGAGGCCTCTTGCAGGGCCACTGTTAAAGGTTCTGTTATTAGAAGGCATGCTTGGTTAAAGGAACAGAATCTGCCTGATCATGTTAAAGCAAAATTATTAGATGCACCATTACAGCATGATACTTTGGTACTAAAGCAGAAGAGGTGTTTAAAAAAAATTGAGGATAAAGCAAAATCCATGCAGCCAGTCAAGGATTTCATGCAGGTACAGCCACCCAGGTTTAGCAGGAACTGGCCTTCTAAAAATTGGTCCTTTCCAGTGTCAGACAGACCACAAACAGGCATATACAGGTGTCCCACAGGCAGATCTCAGCCCCAAGGCTCATGCAGGCCTAAACAATGGGGTGCTCCTACCTCCAAAAGCGGAGAAGACAAATCACAACCTTACAGGAAACAGACCCAATGACTTTCCTCTACCAGTTCCAAGCAGTTTTCCTTTGCTAGCCCCCTTAGGGGGAAAACTAGCACTTATTTTTTTCAAATTGGCAAATGGTTACCCAAGACAAATGGGTCCTGAACATAGTACAGGTTCCATTTTCACACACTACCAGGGTCAAAGGGCATGCCAGACCTGCCACACAATCAATGGGCAGAGGCACAAAAGCAAATTACAGCCCTCGTGGACATGAGGGCCATTCAGCAAGTACCACAACAAGAGCAGGGGCAAGAATTTTACTCCAGACTTTTCCTAGTACCCAGGAAGGACAAAATCTGGAGACCAATACTGGACCTGTCTATACTAAATATGTTTCTGGAAGTTCCAAAATTCAAGATGTTGACTCTACAGCAGCTACTGCACATGCTGGGCAAGAGGGATTCGCACGTAACTTTGGACCTAAAAGAGGCATACCTGCATGTCCTCAATCAGACAATATTGCAGAAGATGCCTCAGATTCATAGCTGGCTCAATGCATTACCAATTCTCTGCACTGCCCTTTGGCTTATCTACTGCGCCCAGGGTTTTCACAAAATGCCTGGTACCAGTAATTGCGTTTTGCAGACAAAAAGGAATTCAAATATATCCCTACTTGGACGACTGCCTAATTCAAGCAGAGAACAGACACACTCTTAAAGCATCTGGTGGTTGTAAAACTATTACTAATTGGCCTAGGGTACACAGTAAAAGAAAAGAAATCAAAACTAGTGCCCTCTCAAGAGATAATATTCTTGGGTGCAAGCATAAATACAACTGCCCAGATGGCTTATCTCACGCCAGACCAGCAAAAGCAACTGACTGCTCCAAGAAATTGGCAACAAAAACCCACTTATATGCAAGGAAAATCCTGCAGGCCTTTGGTTTCATGGCATCCTGCATTCTACTAATTCCATATGCCAGACTGCATATGAGGAAACTACAGTGGTATCTGAAGTGTTTGGACTCAGCATTGCCACAGCCTGGAGACAGTAATTGCACTCATTCCCTGCCTACAACAGGAATTTCGATGGGCAGAAGCCTGTCACCACAACAAGGGTCTGCCATTCAGTTTACCCACAGCCAGACAGACACTGACAACGGATGCACCAGATTATGCCTGGGGGGCCCATATGGCAGGAAAATGTATTCAGGGCACATGGCCTGCAAACCAGATGCATCTTTACATCAATCAAAAAGAGAATGCTAGCTGTTCAAAATGCCCTGACCGCTTTCAAGAACCTGCTTCATCTAGGACAATTACTGATGGACAGACAGCACTACGGTCATGTGGTACCTAAGCAGGGAGGTACACATTCCTACCCCCTCTGCAGACAAGCAATGACCTTATGGGACACAGCATTGTCTTTTCAAATTCACCTGCAAGCGCAATTCCTGCCAGGAAAAACAAATACTCTGGCAGATGAACTAAGCAGAAACCTCATGGATCCCCATGAATGGAAACTGGATCCACAAGTCTTCAGCATAAGGAAATGGGGATGCCCTGACATAGATCTATTTGCCTCCCCTCACAACTGTCAATTGCAGAGATTTTGCACAAGGATTTATCAGAAGCAAGCATGGAAAGTGGACACCCTATCATTCAGTTGGAAAAATCTAACAGCGTACGTTTTTCCTCCACTGCCTTGCCTTCCCAGAGTACTCCTAATGGTCAGACAAGAGACGCCAAAAATGATACTGATGGCACCAGACTGGCCACGCCAGCACTGGTACCCAATCCTAAAGAGCTTGTCTCAAGGTTCAGCATGGATATTTCCTCAAACTTCTCACTTGCTGACACAACAAAACCATCAGATGCTGCACAGCCAACTCAGAACCTTAAATCTGGCAGCATGGCGGATAATGTAGCCATTCAGAATACTCCTCTTTCAAAAGCTGTTATGGATGTTAACTTGGAGGCCTAGTATCAGAAAATCTTATGCAGAAAAATGGAAGAGATTCTATGCTTGGAACCAGGAACAAGGCATTGACACGTCTGTACCAAATATACCTCAGATTTTACAATACCTAACTGAGATGCTGAACAAAGGCCTTTCTTTCTCATCAATTAAGATTCATGCCTCTGCCATTTCAGCCCATTACAATACGGAACCACCTATCTTTTCTCATCCTTTAATAAGGCAGTACTTCAGAGGGGCCAAAAACATTAGGCCTCCAAGGAGAGCACCAGTTCCGGCCTGGGACCTCAATTATGTTTTGGAAAAACTCACACTGCCTCCTTTCGAGCCAACATCAACAGCAGATATAAAATTCTTATCCTGGAAAACAACTCTGCTCCTAGCAATAACCTCTGCAAGGCGAGTCTCTGAGTTACAAGCACTCATGACTGTGGAACCTTTCATCATTTTTCATTCAGGGTTTCTCTGAGGACAAACCCTACATTTATGCCTAAGGTGGTGTCCAGTGTTGCCCTCAACCAAACCATTCACTTGCCTACCTTTTACCCAAATCCACAGAACAAGGGTGAGAAAATTCTGCATTCTTTGGACATACACAGGCAGTTGCGCTTCCACTTGGACAGAACTAAAGCTTTCAGAAAGACTGAACAACTTTTAGTATCATATGCTGCAGGATCACAAGGAAAAGCTATCTCAAAACAGACTATTTCTAAATGGATAGGCAATTGCATCCATTTCTGCTATTTTCAACATGGCAAATCAGTGCCTAAGGGCATTAGGCCTCATTCCACCAGAGCAGCAGCCACTTCAGCAGCCTTCCTCAGAGGAGTACCAACCAAAGATATCTTAGAGGCTGCAACTTGGAGTTCAGTGCACACCTTTACAAAGCACTAACACTTGCCTCTGTACTCCAAGTCCAGAGTAGGCTTTACCACTGCAGTTCTGCAGGGCCTCATAGCCTCTCCTAATCCTATTTACCCCAGCCACTCCTCAGCTTTGGGATTCTACCCAAGAGTAATGACTGCAACAGTGAAACACGATGAACACAGTACAGTTGTGAACCTACCATAAATGTAGATGTTCGAGTGTATTCACTGTTGCAGTCCAGGTTACCCACCCACCATCCCCCCTCTCTTTGCCTGGACTTCTCTGCATTTCTCTATCCTATACAACCTTTTTGGTGTATTTGCTTGTAGATGAAGGAAATGTTATTTTTGTGCATGCATTTCTTACTGGCATATTTTTCAGCCTACCAGTTTGGGGCACCTGACATCTGGGGCAAGAAAAACTGAAGAAAATGGTGTCTGCTGCATCTTTTATACCCCTAGCACACTGACTGGGAAGAGGCGACAGCAACCGACGCCGGACCTAGAGTTTGGAATTCTGGCCGACTGAGGGTAGCCTGCCAGCAGGATAACCCAAGAGTAATGACTGCAACAGTGAATACACTCTAACATCTACATTTATGGTAGGTACACAACTGTACTTTTCCTCTGACCAGGATTTACCCTTATCTACCTATGAGGATTCTGAGGCAGAGGACTCAATTCCCTCTGCTTCCCTTCCAGAGGATTTCTTTTGGTGAAACCTTGCATACTCTTGGGGAGCATTTTCGCTGGGAAAGCCAGGATTACTCTGATTCTAAAAAAAAGAGGCTTTAGGGATTTCTTACTCCTGCCTCAACACAGGCCTTTAGCTATCCCCCCTGTACTGGACATTGTTGATGCCTTTTCGGAATCTTGCTTGGCCCCTGACTCCTTGCCTCCTGCTCCCAGAAAGTCAGATAGATATTGCAGGATTCCTGACTCTCACAAGTTCCTCTTTAAAAATCCTACTTCGGATCCTGAGACCATTTCACAGGGACGCAAGGGCATTAAGGCTACTACTGTGAAAAATTCTACCCCCTCTGATAAAGATTCCAGGGCGCTGGATAGATTGGGTAAGAAGGTATACACTTCTGCAACCTTGGCCATTAGGGCCTTAAACTGCCAGTTTCATATGTTAAAGTATCAGCAACGTATTATTGGATTGCTTAAACAGAAAATGATGATTCCTGACTGTGCTGAAAATAAGGACTTAAAGGATTTAATACATTCTGCTGAAAAAGTTGGAAAACATACTTTGCAATGTGGCTTTGATTCACTAGAGGCATCTTGCAGGGCTGCTGTCACTGGGTCTGTACTTAAAAGGCATGCTTGGCTTAAGGAGCAATCTTTGCCAGATCATGTTAAACTAAATTGCTGGATGCTCCCTTAAACCAGGACCGCCTGTTTGGCAACAAAGCAGAAGTACTTAAAAAGAGGAGGAAAAAGCTAAATCTATGCAAACTGTTAAAGATTTCCTGCAAGTACAGCCTCCAAGATTTAGTAGGCATTGGCCTTCTAAGAATTGGTCCTTTCCTGCCTCTTCAGTCCAAACCCAGAACCAGCAGAACACCTATGCTTCAGTCCCAAGGTACGCACAGGACTAAGCAGTGGGGGGCTCCCACTTCCAAAGCAGGGAGTAGCAGGACTCCCCCTATGGTAAACTGTCTCAGTGACTTAAGTTTAAAACTTCCAAGCCCTTCTCAACTAACTGCTCCTTTATGGGGAAAGATTGCTCTGCAGGCAAAAAACTGGGAACTCGTTACCCAGGACAAATGGGTTTTAAATATACTTTCCCAAGGATACAGATTCCACTTCCACACTTTACCAACCCCAAATGGTTGGCCAGATCTACCTCCAAATCCGTGGGCAGAGGCTCAAAAGCAAGTTCTCCAAGTATAAGAGCTATTCAAACTGTCCCAGAAGAGGAAAGGGGACAAGGTTTCTACTAGAGACTTTTTTCCTGGTGCCCAGAAAAGATAACTCCTGGCGTCCTATCCTGGATTTCTCTATCCTAAACCTTTTGGTAATCCCAAAATTCAAGATGCTAACTCTTCACCAGTTGGTTCCTATGCTAGGCAAGGATGCCTGGTTGGCAACACTGAATTTAAAGGAAGCCTACCTGCACATCCCAATCAGGTAATCTTACAGAAGATAGTTACGCTTCAAAGCAGGCTTCATGCATTATCAGTTCTCTGCACTGCCTTTTGGCTTGTCTACTGTGCCCAGGGTATTCACAAAGTGCCTAGCTCCAGTCATTGCATTTTGCAGGCAAAGAAAAATTCAAATATACCCATACCTGAATCCTTGTCTTATCCAGGCAGAAAGCCAGCACATACGTTTGAATCTGGCATTTGTACCAAAGGTGCTAACTTCTCTGGGGTACACTAAACGAGAAGAAATCACATCTTGTACCCTGCCAACAAGTTGTATTCCTGGGATCAAGCTTGAACACAACTTCTCAGATGGCTTTCCTCACGCCAGAGAAACAAGTTAATTTGACAGCTTACTTCAAATTAATGGCCACAAAGACCCTGCTTACCTGCAAAACAAATACTACAAGCCCTGGGATTCATAGCCTCCTGCATTCTCCTAATTCCAGATGCAAGACTGCATGTGAGGAAACTACAGTGGTATCTAAAAAGCCTGTGGTGTCAACATTCTTAGGATCTAGAAGCAATGATTCCTATCCTACCTTGCCAAGAGTTGCTTTGGTGGGCAGAGGTCTGCCACCAAAACAAGGGACTACCATTCATTCTACCCCCTGCCGCCCAAACCCTAACAGATGCATCAGACTATGCATGGGGGGCTCTCTTGACAGGGAAATGAATTCAGGGCAAATGGAACCCAAGTCCACTGCACCTGCATATCAATCAAAAAGAAATGTTAGCTGTACAGAATGCTCTGACAGCCTTCAAGGACCACATTCTTCCAGGACAATTAAAAGTAAAGACTGACAGCAGCACTGTTGTGTGGTACATAAACAAGCAGGGGGAACCCACTCATATGCTCTCTACAGACTAACCATGGCTCTGTGGAACACCGCCTTGAGCTACCAAGTGCACCTACAGGCTAAATTCCTGCTAGGAAAACTAAATACACTGGCAGACGAACTAAGCAGAAATCTCATGGACCCACACGAGTGGAAACTGGAATCAGACATTCAACATGTTGATAAATGGGGGAGCCCAGAGATAGACCTGTTTGCCTCCCTCCAGTACTACCAGTTGGACAAATTCTGCACAAGGACTCCCCACAAACAAGCTTGGAAAGTGGATGCCTTGTCCTTCACCTGGAAAACATCTATCAGTTTATGCCTTTCCTTCTCTGCCTCTCCTCTCAAAGGTACTACTAAAGATCCAACAGGACAAACCAAGGAACAATACTAATCACACTAGACTGGCCACGCCAGCACTGGGTACCCCCTCTTGCGCAGTGTCACTGCTGGCACCTGCCTCAGACCCCCTTTCCTGCTGTCCCAGCAGGAGGGCCAGATTCTGCACCCTCAGCTTCAAACCCTAAACCCAGCAGCCTGGGTAATTACCTGATCTCTCAGTTACCATCACTCAGTAAACAAGTGTTGGATGTCATTCTGGAAGCAAGGAGGCCTAGTACTAGAAAATCTTATGCTGAAAAATGGAAAAGATTCTATTCCTGGAACCAAACTCGGGGGACGGACACAGCAGTGCCCAATTTACCTCAGTTTCTTCAATACTTAACTGAAATGCATCACTAGGGCCTTTCTTTATGCTCCATCAAAATTCACACCTCAGCCATTTCAGCTCATTACAACACAGAACCACCCCTACTCTCTCATCCACTGCTCAAGCAGTTCCTCACAGGAGCCAAAAACTTAAGACCACGCAGGAGAGCCCCAACTTCAGCCTGGGACCTTAACTTTGTATTGGAAAAACTCGCTCTACCTCCTTTTGAGCCAGCTGCAAGTGCAGAGTTGAAATTCCTTTCTTGGAAAACCGCCTTCCTTTTAGCCATCACATCAGCAAGAAGAGTGTCTGAATTCCAGGCCCTTATGGCAGTGGATCCTTTTGTCATCTTTCATGCGGACCAGGGTGTCCCTCCGGACCAATCCCTCCATGCCCAAGGTGGTATCCAGTGTGGCTCTTAATGCATTCATTTGCCAACCTTCTTTTCTAATCCACAGAACAAAGGGGGACCATATACTGCACTCTCTAGATGTGCACAGACAACTTAAATTTTACTTGGACAGAACTAAACCTCTCAGAAAATCTTAACAGCTGCTGGTGGCATTTGCTGCAGGGGCAGAGGGGAAGGCCATTTCAAAGCAAACCATTTCTAAATGGATAGGCCATTGCATTCATTTCTGCTATATAAGCACCATATAAAACCTATCCCACAGGGGATAAGACGACATTCAACCAGGGCTGCATCTACCTTTACAGCCTTTCTCAGAGGTGTCGCTACCATGGACATCCTAGAAGCTGCTACCTGGAGTTCTGTACATACTTTCACCAAGCATTACCATTTGCCAATTTTCTCTAAATCCAGAGCTAGCTTTGCCACTGCAGTCTTGCAGGGCCTTATAGCTGGTCCTAATGCTATCTAATTTCCTCCTCCCATCCTAAGCTTTGGGAATCTACCCAAATGTGATGACTGCAACAGTGAAACACGAAGAACATAGTGCAGTTGTGTGCACTTACCATAAATTTAGATGTTTCAGTGTATTCACTGTTGCAGTCTTGGTTACCCTCTGTCCAGCCCCCTGATTTCATTTGACTTCATTTGACTATACCTCTATTCCTTTTTACTATGCTTAAAGCTTTTTGGTGTATTTTCTTTTTGTTGGAGGTGTAACCTTGTGTGTATGTATAAATATATCTATCTATATATATATATATATATATATATATGTGTATATGTGTATATATATGTCTATGTATGTGTATGTATGTGTATATATGTATATATGTATATATATGTATATATGTATATATGTATATATATATATATATATATATGTATATATGTATATATATATATATATATATATATATATATATATATTTTTTTCCCCCCCAATATGGGAGGCAGCTGACATCTGGGGCAAAAAAAACTGATGTAATGGCGTCAGGTGCATGCTTTATACCCCCGATTACCTGACGTCATGGAAGATGAGACCGCAACAGACACAGGACCCAAGACTTGGATAATCAGACAGACTGAGGGCTACTGCAAGCAGGTATCCCAAATGTGATGACTGCAACAGTGAATACACCCGAACAGCTACATTTATGGTAAGTGTACACAACTGTACTTTTTGCAGGGCCTTCTTACCAACCCTTAATCCTGTGATCCTTCCTCCGCCCTTTGTCTATTTCCTGGGCTTTGGGAATCAGTCCTTATGTGAGGACTGCAACAGTGAAACATTAAGAACATAGTACAGTTGTGTACACTTACATAAATGTAGATGTTAGAGTGTATTGAATGTTGCTGTCCTGGGTTCCCACCCTCCATTCCCTTTTTTTTTCCCTGAGGCACAGGCTATATATATTTTTATTTTTTGTTTGATGTGTCCAGGGTGCTACCTTCATGGGTTAGCCTTCTTTTGGGGGCTCCTGACAGTTAAGGCAAGAAAAGCTGAGGAAATGGCATTGGCTGCCTCCCTTTTATACCTGACGTTCTGACGTCAGTTTTACAACCGGTGGCAGCCTACGTCATATACCAAGGACTCTGGTATTCGGGCCTACTGAGGGCTACCAGGAGCCAGATAACCCATATGTGAGGACTGCAACAGTGAATACACTCTTAACATCTACACTTTTGGTAAGTGTACACAACTGTACTTTCTCAACACTTTCCTAGTGGTACGAAAATTCAAAATGCTTACACTCCAGCAGCTGCTTCCTATGCTAGTGAGGGACTCCTGGCCTAGACTTAAAAGAAGCTTATCTGCAGATCCCCATAAGGGAATCTTGCAGGAAATGTCTACGTTTCAGGGCAGGTTCTGTGCACTCAGTTCTCTGCACTTCCCTTTGTTTTATCTACTGCACCCAGGGTATTCACAAAATGCCTGGCTCCAGCCATCGCATACTGCAGGCAGAGAGATATTCAAATTTACCCATACTTGGATGATTGCCTGATTCAGACGGACAGTCAGGAATTGCTACTTCAGCACCCGATGTTTGTAAAGAGACTCCTAACTTCTCTGGGGTATACCATCAACGAAAATAAATCACAGTTGGTACCCAGCCAAAAGATTGTATTCCTGGGAGCAAGCTTGAACACAACTTCCCAGATGGCATTCCTCACTCCAGAAAAGCAGTTTTATTAGACAAATTACTTCAAACTACTGGCCACTCAAACCCAGTTATCTGCAAGAAAAATACTGCAAGCCCTGGGGTTCATGGCCTCATGCATTCTCCTAATTCCATATGCAAGACTGCATATGAGGAAACTTCAGTGTTACTTAAGTCTCTGGTGTCCACATTCTCAGGACCTGGAAACAGTGATTCCTGTCATTCCTTGCCTAAGGACGGAGTACCTTTTGTGGGCAGAGACTTGCACCCACAACAAGGGGACTCCCTTTCACTTAACCCCCCGCTGCCCAAACCCTGACAACAGATGCATCAGACAGTGCATGAGGGGCTTACATGGCAAGCAAATGCATTCAAGGCAAATGGAGCCCAAGGCAAATTCACCTGCATATCGATCAAAAAGAAATGTTAGCTGTACAGAAAGCACTGACAGCCTTCAAATAACTTATCCTTCCAGGACAACTCTTGAGAAAGACAGACAACACCACAGTTATGTGGCACATAAGCAGTGTAGAACTCATTCCTACCCACTCTGCAGGTTAACTATGGCTCTGTGGAACACAGCTTTGAGCAATCAAGTGCACCTGCAAGCTCAATTCCTGCCAGGCAAACAAAATTCACTGGCAGACTTGAGCAGAAATCTTATAGACCCACATGAGTGGAAACTGGAACCCAACTCATTCAAACTTCTAATCCACAGGTGGGAAACACCAGAGGTGGACCTCTTTGCTTCCCCCTAAAACCATCAGTTGAGCAAAATTTGCACCAGAACTTCCCACAGCCAAGCATGGAAAGTGGATGCCCTATCCTTTACATGGGAAAGCCTCTCAATCTATCCCTTTCCCCCTCTGCCCCTCCTCTCAAAAGTACTACTGAAGATCCAACAGTACAGGCAAAGGACAATCTTTATTGCACCAGATTGGCCACGCCAACACTGGTACCCACTCCAATGCAGTCTGACAGCAGTGCCACCCTGGCACCTACATCAGATCCCCCCTCTGCTGTCCCAGCAGGAGGGGCAGATTTTGCATCCTCCACTGCATATCCTTTACCTAGCAGCCTGGCTTATTCCCTGAATACATCACCAGCAACCCTCAGCAAGCAGGTGCTGGATGTCATCCTTTAGGCCAGGAGGCCTAGTACTAGGAAATCCTATTCAGAAAAGTGGAAAAGATGCTGTTCTTGGAGCCAGTCTCAGGGAAAGGACATAGCCGTGCCCACCTTACCTCAAATCCTAGATCTAGCAGAGCTGCTCCACAAAGGCCTTTCCTTCTCATCAATTAAGATTCATCCCTCTGCTATTTCAACTCAGTACAATACTGATCCACCCCTCTTCTCTCGCCCTCTGATCAAACAGTTCCTGAGAGGAGCTAACAATTTGAGACCCCCAAGGAGAGCTCCCACTCCTGCCTGGGACCTTTAATTTTGTACTAGAGAAGCTCACGCTTCACCCTTTTGAGCTTGCTGCTACAGCAGAGTTAAAATTCCTCTCTTGGAAAACAGCCTTACTCCTAGCCATTACTTCAGCAAAAAGTGTCTGAGTTACAGGCCCTTATGGTGGTGGAACCCTTCATTATCTTCCGTGTGGACAGGGTTTACCTCCGGACTAACCTGTCATTTATGCCGCAGGTGGTATCCAGTGTGGCTTTAAACCAATCCATGCATTTACCAACTTTTTTTTCCCAATCCTCAGAATAAAGGGGAAAGGATCCTGCACTCCTTGGATGCGCACAGACAGCTCAGGTTTTACCTTGACAGGAGTAAACCTTTCAGAAAATCTGACCAGCTGCTAGTCAGCTTTTCTACAGGGGCAGAGGGCAAGTCCAGTTCAAGCAAACCATTTCCAAATGAATAGCACACTGCATCCATTTCTGCTACAAACATGAAAAACCTACTCCACAGGGGATAAGAACTCATTCCACTAGGGCTACCTCAACCTCTACAGTATTTCTCGGGGGGAGTCCCTACCAGGGACATCCTGGAAGCTGCAACCGGGAGATCTGTACACACCTTCACCAAGCATTACCACTTGCCTATCTTTTCTAAATCCAGAGCTGGATTTGTCACAGCAGTCTTATAAGGCCTGCTAGCCAGCCCTAATACATAACTGCCTCCACCCTTCCTCAGCTTTGGGAATCAACCCATTGTGATGACTACAACAGTGAAACACGAAGAAAATAGTACAGATGTTTGTGTTGCATTACTGCAGTCATTACACTTGGGTTATCCTGCCGTCAGGCGGTCCCGCAGTCGGCCAGAGTTCCAAAGTCTTGGTCCGGCGTCTGTTGCTGTCGCTTCTTCCCTGACGTCAGTGCGCCAGGGGTATATAAGATGCATCCGACGCCATTTTCTTCAGTTTTTCTTGCCGCGCGGTGCCCGAAGCAGAAGCAGTTCGCAAGTGCCGGTCGGCCGACTCCTGAGATTTTCGAAGTAGAATTTCAGATCCGAAGTCTTCAATAAAGGTAAGTACCCCATTGGGGAAACTTTTTTCTTGCCTCAGACCGATGTCAGAAAGTTAATAACTTTATTTCTTGTGGGAAGCAAATACCCCATAAGGACTTCCACTCTTACTGTATTCCATGCCTAGGCCTTGATCACGACATCATTAGTTGTCGGTTTTGTGCTAGATTTTACAAATGCACTATAAAAAAAGACGTTTTGATTTTGCTTTGCACTACTTTGGCCGTAGGTTCAATTATACTATGCCGTCGGATCAACCGACGACCGCAATACCGAAAAAACACAAGGATAAGGATAAAGACAGGCATCCAAGGCCAAAAACCGACGAAAACTCTTCTACTCCAGTCGCCGGTTCTCAGTGAGGTGCTTTCGCAGCCCCTGACGCCCGCTACCTCAGAGCCACAGGCTGCCTCAGACTCCCACGTGGAGACAACTAGGCCTTTGGAAACTTAAGGTATTGGGCCTACGGAAACTAATCCCTCAGATGGGTCCGGAGCCGCTGAGCAGGCATCGGCTTCTGAGGGTGTTTTCAGACCTTCACAACTAACCATTAAAACAACAGCCAAGACAAAAAAGCAAGTACAGCATTCTCCTGGACAGTCCTCCATGCCTAAAAAACAGATGCTTAAAATGACCGAAGACCTCATTACTCTAATCAGGGGTTTCCATCCCCTTCCTGAGAAAAGGCCAAGGCAGGATACAGACTGATTCCTCTGATCAGGTTTCCATTTCCTCTGATTCTTCTTCAGACCAGGGATACTCTCTACCCCCCTATGAGGATTCAGATGCTGAAGAACCTATCCCTTCAGCCTCTCCTCCTGAGGAGATTACTCTTTTGGGGAAACTTTACATACCATGAGGGAGCATTTCCATTGGGAAAGTCAGGATTACTCTGTATCCAAGAAAAGGCTCTGGGATTTCCTTTTATTGCCTCCGCATAGGCCCTTGGCTATTCCGCCTGTGCTTGATATTGTGGATGATGTGTTCTCTGAATCCAGCTGGTCTCCTGATTCTTTGCCCCTTGCACCAGCCAAGCAGTCCCAGACTCAAGTTTCTTTATGAAAACCCTTTGGCAGATCCAGAAACTATTTCCCAGGGTCCAAAAGGGGTTAAGGCTTCCATTGCAAAAAATCCAGTGCCCTCTGACAGAGATTCCAGAGCTTTGGATGGATGGGGGAAAAAAGTAAACACTTCTGCGACTTTAGCAGTAAGAGCTTTAAATTGCCAGTTTCACATGCTTAAGTACCAACAATATTTAATGGCTCAGTTAAAACAGAAAATGCTTGCAAGCTCAGAAGCTCCTGATTTGTAAAGAAATGCAGGATTTATTGCATGCAGTTGAACAGGTGGGAAAACCTACTCTACAATGTGGTTTTGATTCTTTAGAGGCCTCTTGTAATGCCGCAGTTACTGGTTCTGTGATTCGAAGACATGCTTGGTTAAAAGAACAGAGTTTACCTGATCATGTTAAGGCAAAATTATTGGATGCTCCTTTACAGCATGATACCTTGTTTGGTGTTAAGGCAGAAGAGTGTTAAAAAAATGGAGGATAAAGCAAAATCTATGCAAACAGTCAAGAATTTTTTTTACAGGTACAGCCACCTCGATTTAGCAGAAATTGGCCAACAAAGAATTGGTCCTTTCCAGTGTCAGACAGGCCACAGAGAGGCAGATACAGACGCCCAAGAGGCAGATCTTAACCCCAAGACTCAGACAACGACAGTGGGGCACCTCAACCCCAAAAGGAGGCAAGGACAAGTCTCAACCTTACAGGAAACAGTCACAATGACTTTCCCCTTCGTACGCCAAGCACTTCCCTTTTGGAAGCCCCCTTAGGGGGAAAACTAGCACTTTTTTCTCCAAACTGGCAAACAATCACCAAAGACAAATGGGTTCTGAATATTGTCTCAAGGTTACAGGTTCCACTTTCATACTTTACCAAGGCTAAAATGAATGCCAGACCTGCCACAAAATCAATGGGCAGAGGCACAAAAACAAATTTCAGCTCTCATGGACATGAGCTATTCAAAAAGTACCACAACAGGAACAAGGACAAGGATTTTAGTCAAGACTCTTCCTGGTCCCCAGAAAGGACAAGGGCTGGAGGCCCAAACTAGACCTTTCAATTCTAAATACTTACCTGGATATTCCGAAATTCAAAATGTTGACATTACAGCAGCTTCTACCCATGCTGGGCAAGAAGGCTTGGCTTGTGCCTCTGGACCTCAGAGGCATACCTGCATGTCCCTATCCGACAAAATTGCAGAAGATACCTCAGTTTCAAAGCTGGTACAATGCACTACCAATTCTCTGCACTGCCCTTTGGCTTATCTACTATGCCCAGTGTCTAAGTGCCTGGCACCAGTAATTGCATTTTGTGGACAAAAAGGAATTCAAATATATCCATACCTGGACGGCTGCCTCATTCAAGCAGAGACAAAGGGCATTCTTCAGCATCTGGCGTTTGTAAAAAGGTTAATTTCTCTAGGGTACACAGTAAATGAAAAGAAGTCAAAACTAGTGCCCTCCCAACAGATTACATTCCTGGGTGCCAGCTTAAATACAATGGCCCAGATGGCTTACCTCACACCAGACAAGTTCAACTAACTCATTATTTTCAACTACTGGCAAAAAAGTCCCATCTCCCTGCAAGAAAAACTCTGCAGGCCCTGGGATTCATGGCATCCTGCATACTAACACCATATGCCAGACTGCATATGAGGAAATTACAGTGGTACCTAAAAAGTGTTTGGACACAACACTCACAGTTTAGAAGCAGTAATACCAATGATTCCCTGACTACAACAGGAGTTTCGATGGTGGGCACAGGCATGTCACCTAAACAAGGGTCAGCCTTTTACCCTACCCACAGCCAGGCAGACTCTTAACAGATGCTTCATATTACGCCTGGGGAGCACACATGGCAGGAAAATGCATTCAGGGCAAGTGGACCACAGACCACATGCAAATTCTCATCAATCAAAAAGAGATGTTGGAGATGTTGGCTGTTCAAAATGCCCCAACAGCTTTCAAGGATCTTCTGCATCCAGGACAACAGACAACACCACAGTAATATGGTACATAAGCAAGGGGGCACTCTTTCTTATCCCCCATGCAGGCAAGCCATGACCTTGTTGGAACACAGCTCTAACGTCTCAAGTTCACCTGCAAGCACAATTCCTGCCAGGAAAGAAAAATACTCTGGCAGACTATTTAAGCAGAAATATCATGGACCCTCACGAATGGAAATTGAATCCATAAATCTTCATCATGGTAACGCAAAAATGGGGATGCCCAGACATAGATCTTTTTGCCTCCCCACTGAATTGCCAATTACAAAATTTCTGCGCAAGGACTTATCACAAGCAAGCATGGAAAGTGGATGCTCTTTTGTTCAGCTGGAAAAACCTAAAAGTTTGCTTTCCCGCCACTGCCTCTCCTTTCAAAGGTACTCCTAAAAGCCAGACAAGAAAAACCACAGATGATCCTGAATTGCTCCAGACTGGCCGTGCCAACACTGGTACCCTATCTTAAGGAACTTGGCTCAAGGCCCACCATGGATTTTGCCTCAAATTCCGCACCTTCTGACTCAACAAAACAATCGGATCCTGCACGGTCAGCTCAAAACCCTAAACCTGGCTGCATGGCAGATTCATTAGTCAAACAGGCAACACCTCTCTCTAAAGCTGTTATGAACCTCATTTTGGAGGCCAGGAGGCCTAGCACCAGGAAAGCTTACTCAGAAAAATGGAAAAGATTCTGCGCCTGGAACCAGGCTCAAAACCTTGACCCTATTGTTCCAAACATTCCTCAGATTTTACAATACTTAACTGAGATGCTGGACAAAGGCCTATCCTACTCATCAATTAAGATATACGCCTCTGCCATTTCAGCACATTACAACACGGATCCTCCTTTATTCTCTCATCCCTTGCTAAAACAGTACCTCAGAGGGGCTAAAAACATAAGACCGCCCTGGAGAGCACCAACTTGGGGACCT
This sequence comes from Protopterus annectens, assembly GCF_019279795.1. Lineage (NCBI taxonomy): Eukaryota > Metazoa > Chordata > Ceratodontiformes > Protopteridae > Protopterus > Protopterus annectens. The sequence continues at coordinate 268,783,155 of NC_056729.1, read as the reverse complement.
CAATTTTGTTTTGGAAAAACTAACCCTGCCACCTTTTGAGCTAGCCAATACAGCTGATCTAAATTTTTTATCATGGAAAACAGCTCTGCTCCTGGCAGTAACTTCAGCACGAAGAGTCTCAGAGCTACAGGCATTAATGGCAGTGGAACCTTTTATAATTTTTCATCAGGACAGGGTTTCTTTAAGGACAAGTCCTACCTTTATGCTAAAGGTGGTATCTAGTGTGGCTCTTAACCAAACCATCCATTTGCCAACTTTTTTATCCAAACCCCCAGAATAAAGGGGAGAAACGTCTGCATTCTTTGGACATACACAGGCAGCTACGCTTCTACTTGGACAAAACAAAAGCTTTCAGGAAAACTGAGCATCTGTTTGTAGCATATGCTGCAGGATCACAGGGCAAGGCTATCTCAAAGCAGACTTGTATCCAAATGGATAGGACACTGTATACGTTACTGCTACACACAGCATGGAAAATCAGTCCCAGATAACATTAGACCACATTCCACCAGGGCAACAGCCACTTCAACAGCCTTTCTCAGAGGAGTTAACTACCAAGGAAATTTTGGAGGCTGTAACTTGGAGTTCAGTGCACACCTTTACCAAGCATTACCACCTGCCTCGTTACTCTAAATCCAGAGCAGGATTTGCCACTGCAGTTCTGCAGGGCCTCATAGCCAATCCTAACTCTCTTTATAGACCAGCCACCCAACCTTAGCTTGGGCAAGAAAAACTGTAATACCCAAGTGTAATGACTGCAGCAGTGTAAGACAATGAACATAGTACAGTTTTGTACCTACCATAAATGTAGATGTTCGAGTGGTCATACTGCTGCAGTCCAGGTTACCCTCCCTCCATCCACTCTGAACTAGCTGGACTTATCTATACCTTTCTATCCTATACAACCTTTGTGGTGTATTTGCTTGTAACTGAAGGTATTGTTATTTTTATATGTATATTTTTTATTAGCAATATGTATTGCCTACCTACTTGGGGGCACCTGACATCTGGGGCAAGAAAAACTGAAGAAAATGGCGTCGGATCCATATTATATACCCTTGGCGCACTGAAGTCAGGGAAGAATCTACAGCAACCGACGCCGGACCAAGACTTTGGAACTCTGGCCGACTGCAGGACTGCCTGATGGCAGGATAACCCAAGTGTAATGACTGCAGCAGTGTGAACGCTCTAACATCTACATTTATGGTAGGTACAAAACTGTACTTTGTGTACACTTACCATAAAGGTAGATGCTCAAGTGTATTCACTGTTGCAATTCTGGTTACCCTCCCTCCAGCCCCCTGACTTTACTGTACTTTCTACCTATCCTCTTTTTTTTTGGCCATATCTTATGGCAGTGGTATTTACTTTTTTTACTGGAGGTGTTCCACACCATGTAATTGCTTTCTGTTTTGGGGGCTCCTGACATCTTGGGCAAGAAAAACTGTAATGGTGTCTGCTGCATGTTTTATACCTCTGACATCATGGAAGAGGCGACAGCATCTGGTGTAGAACTTCAAGACTCTGGTATTCGGGCCGACTGAGGGCTACCTGCAGGCAGATAACCCAAGTGCGATGACTGCAACAGTGAATACACTAACATCTACGTTTATGGTAAGTGTACACAACTGTACTTTGTCGCATCAGTTGTAGTGGACAGATGGAATAGTGCAAGATATAGAAATTATGTACATACCATAACACTTTATCTCAAATATTCCCTAGTCTTCCACATAGATATCCCAGCCACCTTCCCTTTGCAGATTCTCTTCTTTGTTATCCAGACAAACCTGGTAGACCAGTCTTGAAGCTTATTTTGCAATCATTTGTTCCTTCGCCAGTGTTCTATTTCATTAATGGGCAAACTTGATCTGAGGGCAGTTAGTGGACTCTGGTGCATTTTGGGATAAACTTAGTTTAATTTAGTTGGGTTAAGCTCTAAAGTGAGCAGAAGTTGCCAAGCTGGTACCTCTGCTTGACAAATCTATTGAAGTGGACAGGCAAGAGATCACTGAAGTTCAGCATTATCTTGAGTACAAAACTTCCATTTCAAGCACCATCATAGTCCATAAAGTATGTTGTGATCTGGGATGCCATGACTTGCATTTGGGTACAAGAGAGTATGACAGTGTAGTCTTTACTGTAAGTCCGGAAGTCCATTTTCCCTTTTTTATTATTATTTTTTATTTATTTTTATTAGTTTCCAGTTAAAGCTAAGCTGATTTACAGCCCTGATTTGCATTCATATGCAAGGCTGAATGCTGTAAAAAGCATACAGTAAAGAATATACCTTCCTCCTCCTATGCCTGATGATGGTAGTTTTGTTCAGATTCAGCTGCGTAATGTCAGACCGCTTAACACAGAATCAGCTCAACTTTGTGTAGTCCATAAAATAGAATATATTTAAACTAGTCCTACCCTGAGCACACTTTGAATGTTCCCCCACATAATAGTAGAACTTTCAAACTGGTGATTTCCAAGGTAGAACTGTGTGTGTCAATAAATCTACTTCAGATAAGACTTCGCAAGCAGGCTATGTGTGTTACACAGATTAAAACAGCATGAGGTAAGGACCACTAAAAGCATGGCTTTGGGGTGGGGGGGTTGCTGCACAGAGCTTTAATGGTACACTTGTCTTGTGGTCCTTTGTTCATGAAGCTAAGCATCCTTTACACAGTTTTGAATAGTAAGTAACTGTGCTCCCTCAGACCGTTAAAATAAGAATGTTTATATTTTGATCATTGCTATTTGGCTTAGATCCTGATAGGAGCTGGCCAGCTTCCGAAACTCAAGGGCACTTTCCACATGCCCCAGACCTTGACAGCTGGAGTAGAGCTGGAGAAAACAATTTGGGTGCCAAGCTCTTCAGAGCTTTACTGCTGCCAAAGCATTCCTCTTGTAGGCTTTTGAGGGTAGACATGTAGCTAAAATTTCACTATTGCTGAGCAGGTAAGTTCTGTTTGGGGGCACTTTCCACAGTTCATTTTTAGTTACTGTTCAGGCATAAAATGTATTTTTATGCCCTGAATTTACTATTTTTGGACAGTTGCATGACTTTACTGTTTGTCTGAAGTACTGCGGATGTTCATTGTAGTCAGTGCACTGAGTCATGGGACTTCCTGCCAGGCAGAAGCCAGCCTGAATATCCTAGTCTTTGATCAACCTGTCATTTGTTAGGCTATAAGGAGGGTGTCTGCTGGCGCACACTTCATTTTATTCTTTCTGTGTAACCTGATACTCCACAACGTGTTCCTCAGCATAGTCAGTCAGCTTGAATTTCCAGAAAAATAAGAAATTTTAGATGAGTACTGTTAGGGACCTTATCTTGCACATCTTTCCAATCAGAGTTATGACTGGTTCAGATGACACCCTGTCCCTTAGCCTTACCTCCTGAGAATCTATCCTTTGGAGAGAGACTTTTTAGACTGAAGGAAGTCTTCAGTTGGGAATTTTCCAAGCCTTAAACCCAGGGATGTTCTTCATCTCACATTGCTGCAGTCCTTATACTTGGGTAGTCCGCTGTCCTCGGTCGGCCCGAATATCAAAGTATAAGGCTGACGTCGGTCAGGGCGCATTTGACTGACATCAGGACGTCAGGGTACAAAGGCGCATGACCGACGTCATATCCTCAGTCTTTTTTGCCGCATGGTCCGATGCAGAAGCAGCATTGCAAGTGCCGGGTGGCGTTCTGAGATTTTTCGATTTAGAAGTTTCAGACCGAGTTCAAAGTTGGCTAAGTACCCCGTTGGGGAATATTTTAGTTTTTTCTTGCCTCAGTCATTTACCGGATGTCAGAAAAAGTCAATAATTGCATTTCTTGTGGGAAACAGATACCGCATAGAGATTATCATACTTTGTGTATTCCTTGCTTAGGGCCTGAGCACGACATTGTTGGCTGCCGCTCTTGTGCTAGATTTAATAAACGCACTATAAAGAGAAGGTTGGATTGTGCAAGGTTAGTCTTTGGGAAGCGGTGCAACTATAAAATGCCGTCGGATGCTCCGCCCGCTTCTTCGAAGAAGCGCAAGGACAAGGCAGTTAAGCCTAGGCTAGAAGAACCGTCTGTACCGGATGCCGGTTCTTTAGAGGTGTCGGTGGAGCCGGTGGCTCCACCGGAGGTTTCTTTGTGTTCCCAGGGTGAGACCTTATTATTGCAAGATGTGGCCTCTCAGGAGACAAGTCAGGCTGAGGGGGCTTGTAAGGTTACTATACTCCCCTCCCTTCCTAAGGTGGCTAGGCCCTCTCCTTCTGTTTCAAAGGCTTCTCCCAGGGGCAGGCCAGGTTTGGCTTCAGTTGGTGTTACCCCTAGCTCTTCAGGTACTGTGCCCAAGAAGCATATGCTTAAAATGGCAGAAGATTTGATTACTTTAATTAGGGGTTCTATGCCCCCTCCTGATAAGAGACCTAGGGTGGAGCCTGAGCTGGGGGGTTTTGAGCAGGCTTCAGATATTTCGGAGTCTTCAGCTGAAGACTTGCAGGAGTACTCTCCTTATTCCGATTCTGATGTGGATGATTCTACTCCTTCTGCTACTCCTCCTGAGGATTTTTCTTTTTCAGAAACTCTTCATGCCATGAGGGAGCATTTTAAGTGGGAAGGTCAGGACTTCTCTGATTCCAGGAAAAGGCTTAGGGAATTTCTGTTTTTACCCCAGCATAGGCCTTTGGCTATACCTCCTGTTTTGGATGTAGTGGAAGATGTTTTTACAGAGGCTTCTCTTAATCCTGATTCTTTGTCTCCTGCTCCTGTTAAGCCGGATAGATATTACAGGGTGCCTGAAGCTCATAAGTATCTTTTTAAGAGTCCTAGGGCAGACCCAGAAACTGTTAGCCAGGGGCCTAAAGGTGTTAAGGCTTCTGTTGTTAAATATCCGGTTCCTGCAGACAAGGAGGCTAGGGCCTTGGATAGATGGGGAAAGAAAGTCTATACTTCTTCTACTCTTGCTATGAGGGCTCTGAATTGCCAGTTTCACATGTTGAAATACCAAAACTATCTCCTTTCACAATTGAAGTCTAAGGTTGATGCTCTGGCAGTAGGTATTGATTGTAAAGAGTTGCAAGATTTAGTGCATGTTTCTGAACAGGTCGGTAAGCATTCTTTGCAATGTGGTTTTGATGCTGTACAGGCCTCGTCTAGGGTGGCTGCCACTGGGTCAGTTCTTCGCAGGCACGCCTGGCTGTGGGATCAGAATTTGTCTGAACATCTTAAAACAAGGATTTTAGATGCTCCTTTACAATCTGACGTGTTGTTTGGTCCTCCTGTTGAGACAGTTTTAAAGAAAATGGAAGACAAGGCTAAGTCTATGCAGACTGTTAAAGATTTTTTGCAGGTCCAGCCTCCAAAGTTTAGTAGAAATTGGCCTACTAAGGGGTGGACGTATCCTTCTTATGATTCCCAGTCTAGGGGTAGATCTAGACGTGGTAAGGGCAGAGCTCAGGGCTCTTTCAGGCCTAGAACAGGGAGTTCTCCTGCACAGGCTTCGGTGAGGGCAGGGGTCAGTCCTTTCGTAAGCAGACCCAATGACCTACCTTTTCAGCTGCCAGAGCCTGCTCGTCTGGCAGCACCTTTGGGAGGAAGGTTGGCGCTTTTCAAAGAAAATTGGAGTTTAATTACCCAGGACAGATGGGTATTGGATATCATACACCACGGCTACAGGTTTTATTTCCATACCTTGCCTCCTTTCAAAGGCATGCCAGACGTTCCTCCTCAACAAAGAATAGAGGCTCACAAACAGGTTTCTCTGTTGCTCCAACTAGGGGCCATACAGCCGGTTCCTCTGCCAGAAGTGGGCCTAGGATTTTATTCTCGCCTGTTCCTAGTACCAAAGAAGGGGAACACGTGGAGACCAATTTTGGATTTATCTATCCTCAACACTTATCTGGACATTCCCAAGTTCAAAATGTTGACGTTACAGCAGCTTTTACCTCTGCTGGGCAAAGATCATTGGATGGTAACTTTGGATCTCAAGGAGGCTTACCTTCATGTTCCTATCAGACTAAGTTGCAGAAAGTATCTGCGTTTTCGAGCTGGGACTTCTCACTATCAGTTCTCTGCATTGCCCTTTGGCTTATCTACTGCCCAGAGTGTTCACGAAAGTTCTGGCTCCAGTGATAGCTTTCTTCAGACTAAAAGGAATACAGATCTATCCTTATTTGGACGACTGCCTAATTCTGGCTCAAGGAAGGGAAGAGCTTCTTCATCATTTGGAATATGTGATAGCAGTGCTAAGATGCCTAGGGTATTCTGTGCACGAAATAAAGTCCAGTCTAGTACCCTCTCAAGACATGTGCTTTCTGGGTGTGAGACTGAGTACAGCATCCCAGATGGCCTTTTAACCCCGGACAAACAAAAGAGTCTATCCCTTTACTTCCATCAACTATCTCATCAGTCCAGGCTGACTGCAAGGACAGTCCTTCAAGCCTTAGGGTTCATGGCATCTTGTATTCTGGTGCTTCCCAATGCCAAACTGCATATGAGGAAGCTACAATGCTATCTCAAAAATGTATGGACACAGCACTGCCAGGATCTGGACACTGTCATTCAAATAATACCTTGCATTCAAAAGGATTTCTTGTGGTGGGCTCAGGAATGTCACCTAAACAAGGGACTCTCTGTGACCCGGCCAGAGGCGAGTCAGATTTTAACGACAGATGCCTCAGACAAAGCTTGGGGAGCTCATCTAAATGGAAAGTGGAAACAAAACAAGTGGCCTGTCAGACTACAACATCTACATATCAACATGAAGGAGATGTTAGCAGTCCAGTTTGCATTAATAGCTTTCCAGGAATTACTTCTTCCAGGACAGGTGTTGATTCTAACAGACAACACAACTGTCATGTGGTACATCAACAAGCAAGGGGGAACTCATTCTTATCCTCTATGCAGGCAAGCAATGATTTTGTGGGAGACTGCTCTCAGTTTCCAACTCAATCTTCAGGCAAGGTTTCTGCCAGGAGCACAGAACTCCTTAGCAGATGTGTTGAGCAGACGAATTATGGATCCCCACGAGTGGAAATTGGATCCTCATGTGTTTCAGAAATTGACAGTGTCATGGGGAACTCCAGACATAGATCTGTTCGCTTCTCCACTAAACCATCAGCTGCCAAAGTTTTGCACAAAAAGGTTTCATCCCACAGCTTGGAAAGTGGATGCTCTTTCTTTCAATTGGAGCACTCTTCATGTGTATGCCTTTCCACCTCTGCCTCTCCTCCTAAAGGTACTTCTAAAGGTCAGACAGGACAAGCCAAGGATGATTTTAATAGCTCCAGATTGGCCTCGACAGCACTGGTACCCATTACTGAGAAGTCTGGTACGGAAGCCTCCATGGCCTTTGCCTTCGGTTCCACACCTGTTGTCACAGGAGGACAGCCATTTGCTCAATGTCAAACTTCACTCTCTTCACCTGACAGCCTGGCATATTCTGTTTTGAACCATAGAGGGTCTCAACTTCCACAACAAGTTTTGAATGTGATTTTGGAAGCTAGAAGGCCTAGCACAAGGAAAGTGTACGCAGATAAATGGAAGAGATTTTTATTTTGGAGTGCAGCAAAAGATTTTGATGTTTCTGAGCCTAATTTGAGTGTGGCTCTTCAATATCTTACTGAGTTACTAGACAAAGGTTTGTTTGTCTTTCTCTTCTATTAAAGTTCATGCTGCAGCAATTTCTGCTCACTATGATTGCGACCCACCATTGTTTTCTCATCCTTTGTTCAAGCAATTTCTTAGAGGGGCAAAGAATATAAGACCCCCACGAAGAGCTCCTACTCCTGCTTGGGATCTCAATTTTGTGTTGGAGAAACTCACTCTACAACCTTTTGAGCCTGCAGCTACTGCCGAGTTGAAATATTTATCATGGAAGACTGCTTTTCTGTTGGCCATTACCTCTGCAAGAAGGGTTTCTGAATTACAGGCCCTCATGGCGGTTGAGCCTTTCTTGATTTTCCATAAGGATAGGGTATCATTACGTACTAATCCTTCCTTTATGCCTAAGGTGGTTTCTAGTGTGGCTTTAAACCAAACTATTCATTTGCCTACATTTTATGCAAATCCACAAAATAAAGGGGAAAAGATTTTGCACACTTTAGATGTTCACAGGCAGTTGCGTTATTATTTGGACAGAACTAAAGAGTTCAGGCAGTCTCAGCAGTTGTTTGTTTCTTTTGCTTTGAGTTCTCAGGGCAAGCCTGTGTCAAAACAAACTATTTCTAAGTGGATTGGGTTTTGCATTGCTTTCTGTTATTCCCATCATGGCAAGGAGATTCCAGCTGGGATTAGGCCTCATTCCACTAGGGCTACTGCCACTTCAACAGCTTTTTTGAGGGGAGTGGCAACCAAGGATATTTTGGAGGCAGGTACTTGGAGTTCTGTGCATACTTTCTCTAGGCATTATCACCTGCCACTTTACTCTAAGTCCAGGGCTGGTTTTGCCACTGCTGTTTTGCAGGGCATTTTGGCAGCTCCTGCTTCCTTGTAGTTAGCCATCCTCCCTTACCTCTGCTTTGGGATTCTACCCAAGTGTAAGGACTGCAGCAATGTGAGATGAAGAACATAGTACAGTTTTGTACCTACCATAAATGTAGATGTTCCAAGATCCACGTTGCTGCAGTCCAATTCCCTCCCTCCTTCCCTCTGTAGTTTGAGGTGGTTGTGTGGGTTGGGTTGTACATTTTGTGTATATTGTATATGTTGTACATATAGTTAGTGCAAGGGTGGTTGGTTGGTTGTTTGCTATCTTTTGGTTTTGACCTTTATTTTTTGGGTCTTCTGACATCTGGGGCAAGAAAAGACTGAGGATATGACGTCGGTCATGCGCATTTGTACCCTGACGTCCTGATGTCAGTCAAATGCGCCCTGACCGACGTCAGCCTTATACTTTGATATTCGGGCCGACCGAGGACAGCGGACTACCCAAGTGTAAGGACTGCAGCAATGTGGATCTTCGAACATCTACATTTATGGTAGGTACAAAACTGTACTTTTCTGAACCTTCATCCTCCTAGTCTGCCGGCAATTCCTCCAGTTTATATGCTGGCAATTCCTCCAGTTTATATGGTCTTGGATGATGTGTTTGAAGACATATCTTTATAGCCTGACTTCCTTCCCTTTTTTTTCCCTAGGGAACCTTATTTCTTCTGTAGGGTGTTGAGTCCTACAAGCACGTCTGTAGCATCTCTGTGGTGTCTACAGAATCTGTCAAGGGTCCCTGTGGGCATTCATCCAGGAACTCTTTGCCAAACAGTAGGGAAAACAGATTGCCAGGATTGTTAAGAACACACACTCTTAGCCACCCTGCTGATGGTGTTTAACTGCTAGTTCTATATGCTCAAATATGTTTAGTGACTACTAGACCAAATTAAAACCAAGGTGGAGGAGATCCAGTGCAAGAGCCTCCTTGGGGGATGTTCTTCGTGTTTCACTGTTGCAGTCATTACATTTGGGTAATCTGCTGGCAGGTTGCCCTCAGTCGGCCTGAATTCCAAAGTCTAGGGTCCTGCGTCGGTTGCTGTCTTCTCTTCCATGACATCAGGTCATCAGGAGTATAAAACATGCAGCTGACACCATTTTCTTTAGTCTTTCTTGCCGCGCGGTGCCCAAAGCAGAAGCATTTTGCAAGTGCCGGTCGGCTGACTACTGAGATATTAGCTTTTGAGTTTCAGAACCGAAGTCTTCAATAAAGCTAGGTACCCCGTTGGGAAAACTTTTTTCTTGCTTTTTACTGATGTCAGAAAAAGTTAATTGTATTACTTTTGGGAAGCAAATACCTCATAAGGATTTCCATTTATACTGTATTCCTTGCCTAGGCCCTGATCACAATGTGCCTGGCTGTCGGTTTTGTGCTAGATTTAACCAACGCACTATTAAGCTTCTGTATATTTTTGCATCTCTGTATTTTGGAAACAGATTTAACTACCCAGAGATGTCGTCTGATAGAAGACCGACTACCGGAGTACATAAAAACCGCAAAGAAAAGGATAGAGAAAAGCAGTCTAGGTCCAAAACAGATGAAGCTTCTCCTAAGCCAGTTCGCCGGTACTCAGTGTGGCGCTTTCGCTGCCCCTGATACCCGCAACCTTTGAGTCGCAGGCCTCTACCGACACCCATGTGGAGTCAGGCATGCCGCAAGATACTCAAGGAATTGGACCAATAGATGTATCTTCCTCAGATGGTTCCAGAGCCGCTGAGCAGGCACCGGCTTCTGAGGGTGTATTCAGACCTCAACATTTTTACATCAAACCGAAGAAAGCTGCAACACCAAAGACACCTTCTAAAACTAAAAAAAGGCGCCTGAGCCACGTGCACAGGCCTCTATGCCTAAAAAACAGATTATCAAAATGGCTGAAGACCTTTGTTACCTTGATCAGGGGTACCCATCCTCCTCCATATAAGAGGCCTTAGTCAAGACACTAAATCTTCAGATCAGGTTTCTATTTCATCTGATTCCTCTTCTGATCAGGAATTCTTTACCTCCCTATGAGGATTCTGATGCTGAGGAGTCTATTCCATCTGCATCTCCTCCTGAGGATTATTCATTTGGAGAAACCTTGCATACTTTGAGGGACATTTTCACCGGGAGAGTCCAGATTTCTCCATCAAAAAAGAGGCTCACGGATTTCCTCCTTTTCCCTCAGCACAAGCCTTTAGCCATTCCCCCCCTGTGTTAGACATTGTGGATGATGTTTTTTCAGAGTCAAGCCTGACCCCTGACTCCTTACCTCCGGCTCCCAGTAAGCCTGACACAGGTATCAGAGTCCCTGACTCTCATAAATTTTTATTTAGAAACCCTGCTACTGATCCTGAAACTATTTCACGTGGTCCTAAAGGAGTTGAGGCCTCAATAGCAAAAAGCCCTACCCCCTCCGACAGAGATTCCAGGGCGCTGGACAGATGGGGAAGAAAGGTTTATACATCTGCAACCTTGGCAATCAGGGCCTTAAACTGGCAGTTTCATATGCTTAAGTACCAACAACATGTTATGGGATTGCTGAAACAGAAAATGATGATTTCAGAATGTGCAGAAAATAAGGAATTGCAGGAATTATTGCATCCAGCTGAACAAGTTGGAATGCATACTTTGCAGTGTGGCTTTGATTCTTTAGAGGCCTCCTGCAGGGCCGCAGTTACTGGATCTGTGATTAGGAGGCATGCCTGGTTAAAGGAACAAAATTTGCCTGATCATGTTAAAGCTAAATTACTAGATGCACCTTTACAGCATGATTCTGTGTTTGGTATTAAGGCAGAAGAGGTTTTAAAGAAAATGGAAGACAAAGCTAAGTCTATGCAAACTGTTAAAGATTTCTTACAAGTGCAGCCACATAGATTCCGTAGACACTGGCCTACAAAAAATTGGTCCTTTCCTCTGTCAGACAGAGGTCAAAGGGGCAAATCCAGATGCCCTAAGGGTTCCAGGTACCAGGCTCAAGACTCACAGGTCAAATCAATGGTACGCATCCACCTCCAGATCTGGAGGAGATAAAGCGCAAACATACAGAAAGCAATCCCAATGACTTCCCTCTGCCTACACCAAGCACTTATCTTTTGGCAGCACCCATAGGGGGAAAACTAGCACATGTTAAGTTGTCAATCTCGCCTTCATTCTTGCTTGATGGGTTCGGAGCCGATCCCTCGGCTCCGACTTGCTAAGCTCGAGAGTCACTTTTACCAGCTCGAGGCAGCCCCATATCCCATGATGCAAGGCGGTAAGTACCCAGATCTCGTTTGCCGCTTCGCTTATGAGGTCCTCCTTTTACCAGCTCCTGGTAAGTGATTCTATTTATGAATATTAAGCCCCTTTTTTTCTTAAAAAAACCTTAATTGTTTCCGTATCTCGACGACTGGCTCCTGTCAGCCACCACCAGGCATCAGCTTATACAAGCCAGGGATTACACAATAGACCTTTGTTCTCATTTGGGCATCTCAATCAACTTCGAAAAGTCATCCTTATCGCCCTGCCAGTCTATTACCTTCATAGGCGCAAACTTAAACACTGTTCGGATGTCAGCTACCCTTACAGAACAAAGAGTTTCAGACATTCAGACTCATGTCAGGATCATTCTGGCCAGCAAGAAATTACAGGCCAGAATGGTTCTAAAGGTATTAGGTCTCATGGCTGCGGCCATTACTCTTCTTCCCCTGGCTCGATTCTACATGCCTTCTTCAGTGGATGCTGTTCACACAGTGGTCATACCAGCAACTTCCAATGCGTCACCAGATTCTGGTGACACAGACATGCAAACAGCATCTTGCTTGGTGGATCACATCGTCTCAGGTTCACCAAGGCAGGTACTTTGTACCCCCATCCCCGATAGCCACTGTCACCACGGATGCCTCCCTGATCGGGTGGGGGTCATTATCAGGGCAGGATGGTTCATGGGCGTGGCAGCCGTTCGAGTACCATCTGCACATAAATGTCCTGGAGATGAGAGCAGTGCTTTTAACGTTGCAAGCCCTCAACGACTTTCTTCCCGTAGGGACAATTGCAGTCCACACAGACAACATGTCTGTAGTTTGGTATATCAACAAACAGGGCGGAACCAAGTCCTACCCCTTGTGTCGAGAAGCGCTCAGACTATGGCAATCGGCGATCTCCTCTCATCGGTTTCTGGTAGCAACGCATATCCCTGGGAAAACCAACATCATAGCGGACAGATTGAGCAGAGCTATCCTCATGCCTCACGAGTGGTCTCTAAAGCAATCTATAGCGGAAGAGATTTTTCTGGAATGGGGTCGTCCATGTTGCGATCTTTTTGCTACTCCCCAAAACAGCAAATGTCCAGACTTCTTCAGCCTCTTCCCTCTATCAGGCCATCCCCCCAGAGACGCTCTGACCCATGATTGGCCCCAGGGACTTCTTTATGCCTTCCCTCCATTTCCTCTGATCCCTCAGGTGATCCAGAAAGCTACCGTTTTGAGAGCCAAATTGATTCTCATTGCCCCTTACTGGCCTCGACAAGTTTGGTTCCGTTCCTCCATCACCTTTGGTGCAGCCGTGGCATCTGGACCCAGTGCCAGACCTTCTGATTCACCAATCGGGTCAGCTGCACCGTCAATCCCTTCCTCAACCTCACAGCATGGTTGCTCCACTTCCTTCCTTAGCCAGGCTTCCTTTGATCTCTAACCCAGTTAGAGACATCATAGTAGCTTCGCTAAAATCCTCTACCAGGAGGATTTATACAAGCAAATGGAAACGTTTCTCTTATTGGGCTAAGGCCCAAAATATTGATCCTTTTACTGCCCCTGTTCAGGCAGTCCTCGACTTCTTAGCAGAGATTTTTCATGCAGGCTCCTCTTCTTCCACAGTCAGAGTTCAATTGGCTGCTATTTCTAATTTTCATGTCGGGATAGCAGATCATAATATTATGTCCCATAGGCTCTGCAGGGCCTTCTTGAAAGGAATTTTCCTACTAAAGCCTCCAATCAGGAATCCTCCTCCTCAGTGGGATCTAAATTTAGTGCTGACATCCTTGATTCTTCCCCCCTTCGAGCCAGCTGTTTCTTGTTCCCTGAAATATCTTTCTTGGAAAACTTTATTCCTAGTGGCTATTACATCTGCCAGGAGGGTGTCTGAACTTCATGCTCTTTCGGTTCGACCCCCCTATTTGGTTTTTCACAAAGACAGAGTATCTTTGAGAACTAATCCATCCTTTTTACCTAAGGTCGCTTCAAAGAACAATCTGAATCAATCCATTGATCTCCCTGTATTTTTTCCTAACTATTCAGATAGAGCTGAACAAAAGCTACATTATCTTGATGTCCACCGTCAACTTAGATATTTGGACAGAACAAAAAAATTTAGAAAATCTGATCAACTTTTTGTTTCTTATGCGGATAATAAAAAAGGCCTTCCTGTTTCTAAAGTGACCTTGTCCAGATGGCTTTCTTCGGTCATCTCGGAAATTTATACGCTCAGGGGAAAACAGCTGTGCTCAAAACCTAAAGCACATTCAACTAGGAGCTTAGCTACTTCTACAGCCTTTCAAGCTAGACTTCCTTTGGACACTATTTGTGCAGCGGCCACTTGGGCTACTCCTCACACTTTTGTTTCCCATTACAAATTGGACTTGGCCTCCAGGGACAGAGCCAGTTTTGGCTCTACAGTCCTCAAGAGTTTGTTCCATTGAGCCACCCAGGATAGAGGTGCTAGGACGGTCCCATCAAGCAAGAATGAAGGCGAGATTGACAACTTAACATTAAGAAGTTATGTACCTACCATAAGGTTGCATGTTAGTTGTCTTCTCGCCTTCTTTCTTGCAACCCTCCCTCCTTCCCCTGGCCTGGACAGACCTTGTATAAGAAACTGTTATGCTGAAGACCATTCAGACCTGGTCCTTCTTCCATCTGTAAGTTTTCTTTCTTCCTTTGGGAAGTATTTTATGCTTGGTGCTATTGCCCTTTGTCAGCAAACGAGATCTGGGTACTTACCGCCTTGCATCATGGGATATGGGGCTGCCTCGAGCTGGTAAAAGTGACTCTCGAGCTTAGCAAGTGCAGTCGAGCCAGGATCGGCTCGAACCCATCAAGCAAGAAAGAAGGCGAGAGAAGACAACTAACATGGAACGTTATGGTAGGTACATAACTTCTTATTTTTGCTCAAAATTGGCAGTTAACCCAGGGCAAGTGTGTACTGAACATCGTATCACAGGGATACAGGTTCCATTTCCATATTCTGCCAATGACAAATGGCTGGCCAGACCTGCCAAAATGGGCAGAGGCACAGAAACAGGTTACGTCCCTCATGGATATGGGGGCCATTCAGATAGTACCAGAACAGGAAAAAGGACAAGGTTTTTACTCAACTGTTCTTAGAACTCAGAAAGGACAAGGCCTGGTGGCCAATACTGGATTTATCGATTTTGAACACATACCTGGACGTTCCAAAATTCAAAATGCTCACTTTGCAACAGCTTCTGCCCATGCTGGGCAAAGAATGCTTGGCTGGTGACTTTAGACTTAAGAGGCATATCTGCATGTCCCAATAAGACAGTCGTGCAGAAGATACCTCAGATTCAAGGCTGGCTTAATGCATTACCAATTCTCTGCACTGCCTTTTGGCTTATCTACTGCGCCCAGTGTCTTTACAAAGTGCTTGGCACCAGTAATTGCATTTTGCAGACAAAGAAGTATTCAAATATATCCTTACTTGGACGACTGTCTCATTCAAGCAGAGAACAAGGACACTCTTAGACACCTGGCGTTTGTGAAAGGCTTCTAGTATGCCAAGGGTACACAAACAAAAAGAAATCACAGCTGGTACCATCTCAAAAGATAACATTCCTGGGTGCAAGCTTGCATACAACTGCCCAGATGGCTTACCTCACGCCAGACAAAGGCAACTGACTACCTACTTCAAACTGATGGCAACAAAAACCCAGTCTTCTGCAAAACAAATTCTACAGGCTCTGGGCTTCATGACATCCTGCATCCTACTAATTCCATATGCAAGACTGCATATGAGAACTTCAGTGGTACCTAAAAAGTTTATGGAGTCAGCATTCACACAGGCTGGAAACAATGATTCCTCTCATCCCCTGCCTGCAACAGGAGTTTTTATGGTTGTCAAAGGCCGGTCACCAAAACATGGGACGGCCTTTCACTCTACCCCTGCCAGACAAGCCTTAACATAGCCTAGTATGAACCTATGAACCTATCTGCCCTAGGGCATTTGTAAGCCTAGCCAGAGTGTGTGTGGCTTTCGCCACCGCTTGGAATGAGAATACTATACCCATTTAGGGTTTAGTTTATTGTGCCTCTGTCTAGTAGTGACACAGAGATGACCCCCGGGGTAAACCTACGATCTCCCATCCACTCGTCAAGATTTCTCTTGAAGAGAGTCAGTGAGGGGCTCTGCCTAACATGGACTGAGATTGTGTTCCAGAGTGTAGGGAGCCTCTGGGTTATGAATCTGTCCCTCCAGGACGTCCTATTTATTTCTGTGTTGAGGTTCAAATCTCTCGCTCTCGTGGCTCTGGTGGATTTGGATTTTCTGAGGTGGAGCATGTCCATTAATTCTGGATTGGATATGGCCTTGTACGTCGGGCATAGATCGCCTCTGAGTAGGCGGTATGCGACTGAATAGAGCTGGAGTTTCTTCCGCCGGGCAGCATATGACATATGTTTGAGACCCTTGATCCTCTTGGTGAGTTACTTTTGGGGTCTTTCTAACTGCTGCAGGTGTCTGGTAAGGTACATCCGAAATGGGGCATTGTACTCAATTATGGGCCTGATAAGGGAAGAGTATAGGAGCACAATTGCCTCTCTTGATCTAGATGTGAATCCTTTCATGGTAAGATGGGTAATATAGAAGGTCTTCCTAACCATCTTGGCAATGTGAGTGTCAAATGAGAGGTTTACTGTCAACTTGGGTCCCTAGGTCCCTGATTACTACTTCCGTACTTAATGGATTGCCACCTGTGTGGTAATTTGTGGGTACTTTGTTTTTCCCAAAGGGTATGACTATACATTCTTTGGCGTTCAGTTTAAGGCCATGGCTCTGGCACCAGTTATCTGTTTCTGAGGCCTTTCTGAAGGATGCTTGTGTCAGCTGGAGTATCAGTTATGGCGCCCAGTTTGCAGTCATCTGTGAACTTTCAGCCACAATCCTCCTATGTTTGCTTGCACCTCGGAAAAATAAATGCCGAACAAGAGGGGTCCCAGGACCGAGCCCTGTGGGACACCGCTTGTGACTGGCTTAGAGTCTGACATGGCTCCAGCAATTCTGACCTTGTGGGTTCTGTCCTTGAGCCAGTTTGCAACCCATCTTATGACATATGGGTTTACATTTAAGCTTGTGAGTTTGTCTATGATGCCCGAGTGGGGTATTGTCGAAGGCTTTTGCAAGATCAAGGTAGGCTGTGTGAACTGCCTTACCCTCATCAATGGCCTTAGTGACTGTTTCAAAAAAGTCGACCAGGTTCAAAAGGCAGGATCTGCCCTTGACAAAGTCGAATTGGGTAGGATCCAGTGTCTGTAGGTCCCCAATGTCTTAGTTTGAGTTCCATAATGATCCTCTCCATAGCTTTGCAGACCAGGCTTGTCAAGCTTATGAGGCGGTAATTTTCAGGGTCCGTAGAAGCACCTCCTTTGTGGAGTGGGACCACTGTTGCTGTACGCCATTCTTTGGGTACGTATCCTGTAGTAAGGCTAAGATTAAACAGCAGCCTTATGTGCGGGTTTAGTTCCTCTTGGAGTTCATGTAGCATGCAACCTGGGACGCTGTCTAGTCCCATTGATGCTGTGTTTTTAGCTTTGGAGAGGGTGGCTCTCACCTGGGCATCTGTGATGTCAGGGAGGCTACATTCTGCTGGGATAGATATTTCTCCTTTTGGGGGGGGGGGGGATTTGCACTGAACCTGTTTGCCAGTATGTTGGCAATGTCTGTGGGTTCAGTGTATTTTTTGTCATTTTGGACTAACTGAGCATATCTGGGAGATGTTCTTCATCTCACATTGCTGCAGTCCTTACATATGGGTAGTCAGCTGTCCTCGGTCGGCCCGAATACCAAAGTATTAGGCTGACGTCGGTCATAGGCGCTTAGATCTGACATCAGAGCGTCAGGGTATTAAAGCGCATGACCGACGTCATATCCTCAGTCTTTTTTGCCGCATGGTCCGATGCAGAAGCAGCGTTTGCAAGTGCCGTTCGGCGTTCTGAAATTTTCGTATTCTGAGTTTCAGACCGAAACCAAGTTGGGCTAAGTACCCCATTGGGGAATATTTTTGTTTTTTCTTGCCTCAGTTAATTCCGGATGTCAAAAGTGAATAATTGTATTTCTTGTGGGAAACAGATACCGCATAGGGATTACCACTCTCTTTGTATTCCTTGTTTGGGACCTGAGCACGACGTAGTCGGGTGTCGCTTTTGTGCTAGGTTTAATAAGCGCACCATTAAACGTAGGTTAGATTGCGCTAGGCTTGTCTTCGGTAAGCGGTGTAATTATAATATGCCGTCGGATCCTCAGACGCCCGCTACCGCGAAGAAGCGCAAAGAAAAATCTTTAAAGTCCAGGCAGGATGAGTCGTCTGTTCCGGACGCCGGTTCTTTAGAAACTACGGTGGAATCTGTGGATCCGGCCGAGGTTTCAGTTGAGTCTCAGGGGGAAGCTTTAATTTTGCAAGATGTGGCCTCTCAGGAGTCAGGTCAGGCTGAGGGGGCCTCTCAGGTTGCTGTTCTCCCTTCCTTGCCTAAGGTGGTTAGGCCTTCTCCTTCTATCTCTAAGGCTCCTTCCAAAGGCAGGCCTGGTTTGCCTTCCACGGGTGTCAGTCCTAGTTCTGCAGGTTCTGTGCCTAAAAAACACATGCTTAAAATGGCAGAAGATTTAATTTCTTTAATCAGAGGTTCTATGCCCCCTCCTGATAAGAGACCTAGGGTGGAGCCAGAGGTGGAAAGTTTGGAGCAGGCTTCAGATTACTCAGAGTCTTCGGCTGAAGACATTCAGGATTTTCCTCCTTATTCTGATTCAGACGCAGAAGATTCCACTCCTTCTGCTTCTCCTCCAGAGGATTTTTCTTTTTCAGAAACCCTGAATTCTATGAGGGAGCATTTTAAATGGGAAGGTCAGGATTTCTCAGATTCCCGAAAGAGGCTTAGGGAATTTTGTTTTACCACAACATAGGCCCTTGGCTATACCTCCTGTTTTGGATGTTGTTCAGGACGTTTTCTCGAGGCTTCCCTTAATCCAGACTCTCTGCCTCCTGCCAGTTAAGCCAGACAGGTATTACAGGGTACCTGAGGCTCATAAATATCTGTATAAGAGTCCAAGGGCTGACCCAGAAACTGTTAGCCAGGGACCTAAGGGTGTCAGGGCTTCTATTGTAAAGAATCCAGTTCCTATGGATAAAGATGCTAGAGCTTTGGATAGATGGGGTAAGAAAGTGTATACCTCTTCCACTTTAGCAATGAGGGCTTTGAATTGCCAGTTTCATATGTTGAAGTATCAGAATTTTCTCCTTACTCAACTAAAATCTAAAGTGGATGCTTTGGCAGAGGGCATAGAGTGTAAAGAATTACAGGATTTGGTACATGCCTCTGAACAGGTGGGTAAGCATTCTTTGCAGTGTGGTTTCGATGCTTTACAGGCTTCTTCCAGGGTGGCTGCCACTGGTTCAGTTATTCGCAGGCACGCCTGGCTTAAGGATCAGAATTTGTCAGAGCATGTTAAAACTAGAATTTTGGATGCTCCTTTACAGTCTGAAGTTTTGTTTGGTTCTCCTGTGGAGTCTGTATTGAAGAAAATGGAAGACAAGGCTAAGTCTATGCAGACTGTTAAAGATTTTTTGCAGGTGCAGCCTCCTAAGTTTAGCAGGAATTGGCCTACTAAGGGATGGGCTTATCCTTCTGCTGATTCACAGTCTAGGGGTAGGTCTAGACGTGGTAGGGGCAGAGCTCAGAGTACTTTCAGGCCTAGAACATGGAGTTCACCTGCACAGTCTACAGGTGAGGGCAGGGGCCAGTCCTTTCGTAAACAGGCCCAATGACCTGCATCTTCAGCTGCCAGATTCTTCCTGTCTGGCAGCTCCTTTGGGAGGAAAGTTGGCACTCTTCAAGCAGAACTGGCTTTTAGTCACCCAGGACAAATGGGTGTTGGACATTATAGACCGAGGCTACAAGTTTTATTTCCATACATTGCCTCCTTTCAAAGGCATGCCAGACGTTCCTCCTCAGCAAAGGGTAGAGGCTCACAAGCAGATTGCTTTGCTTCTTCAAATGGGGGCTATACAGCAGGTCCCTCTGTCAGAAGTGGGCCTAGGATTTTATTCTCGCCTGTTTCTAGTACCAAAGAAAGGAAACACTTGGAGGCCGATTTTGGATTTATCTATCCTCAACACATACCTGGACATTCCAAAATTCAAAATGTTGACGTTGCAACAACTTCTACCTCTGTTGGGCAAAGATCACTGGATGGTAACTCTAGATCTCAAAGAGGCTCATCTTCATGTTCCTATCAGGCCCAGTTGCAGGAGGTACCTGCGTTTTCGGGCTGGGACTTTACATTATCAGTTATCTGCATTGCCCTTTGGCTTATCTGCTGCGCCCAGGGTGTTCACAAAGGTTCTGGCTCCAGTGATAGCCTTCTTACGGTTAAGAGGAATACAGATTTATCCTTATTTGGACGATTGCCTGATTCTTGCTCAAGACAAGTACGAACTTCTTCATCATCTACAGTATGTGATGGCAGTGTTAAGGTGCCTAGGGTATTCTGTGAACGAAACAAAGTCCAGTCTAGTACCCTCTCAGGAAATGTGCTTTCTGGGTGTGAGACTGAATACAGCTTCCCGGATGGCTTTTTGACCCCGGACAAGCAAAAGAACCTTACTCTTTACTTCCATCAATTGTCTCTACGGTCCAGGCTGACTGCAAGGACAGTCCTTCAAGCCTTGGGGTTCATGGCATCTTGTATTCTGGTGCTTCCCAATGCCAAACTGCATATGAGGAAGCTACAATGGTATCTCAAAATGTATGGACACAACACTGCCAAGATCTGGACACTGTCATTCAAATAATACCTTGCATTCAAAAGGAATTTTTGTGGTGGGCTCAGGAATGTCACCTAAACAAGGGACTCTCTGTGACCCGACCAGAGGCGAGTCAGATTTTAATGACAGATGCCTCGGACAAGGCTTGGGGAGCACACCTCAATGGAAAATGGGTTCAAGACACGTGGCCTGCCAGACTTCAACATTTACATATCAACTTGAAGGAGATGTTAGCAGTCCAATTTGCATTGATGGCTTTCAAGGATTTACTTCACCCAGGGCAAGTGTTGATTCAAACAGACAACACAACTGTCATGTGGTACATCAACAAGCAAGGGGAACCCATTCGTACCCTCTTTGCAGGCAAGCAATGATTTTGTGGGAGACTGCTCTCGGTTTACACCTCAATCTTCAGGCAAGGTTTCTACCAGGAGCACAGAACTCCTTAGCAGATGTTTTGAGCAGACAGATAGTGGATCCCCACAGTGGAAATTGGATCCTCATGTATTTCAAAATTGACAGTGATATGGGGAACTCCAGACATAGATCTGTTCGCTTCTCCACTAAATTTCCAGTTGCCAAAGTTTTGCACAAAAATGTTTCATCCCACAGCTTGAAAAGTGGATGCTCTATCATTCAGTTGGAGCAATCTTCACGTCTATGCCTTTCCGCCTCTGCCTCTCCTCCCCAAGGTACTCTTGAAGGTCAGACAAGACAAGCCCTCCATGATTCTAATAGCTCCAGATTGGCCTCGACAGCACTGGTACCCTCTGCTGAGGAGTTTCGTACGGAAGCCTCCATGGCCTTTGCCTTCGATTCCGCACTTTTTGTCACAGGAGGGCAATCATTTCCTCAATGTCAGGATTCAGTCCCTGCATCTAACAGCCTGGCATATTCTGTTCTAGAACCTGGAGGGTCGCAGCTTCCACAACAAGTTTTGAATGTTATTTTGGAGGCCAGAAGGCCTAGTACAAGGAAAGTTTATGCTGATAAATGGAGGAGATTTTTAATTTGGAGCAAAACAAAGGGCTTTGATGTTTCCAGGCCTGATTTAAGTGTTTCTCTTCAATATCTTACAGAATTATTAGACAAGGGTTTGTCTTTCTCCTCTATAAAAGTTCATGCTGCAGCCATTTCTGCTCACTATGACTGTGACCCTCCATTATTCTCTCATCCTTTGTTTAAGCAATTTCTTAGAGGGCAAAGAACATAAGACCCCCACGTAGAGCTCCTACTCCTGCCTGGGATCTCAATTTTGTGTTGGAAAAACTTACTTTACCTCCCTTTGAACCTGCAGCTACTGCTGAGTTAAAGTTTTTGTCTTGGAAGACTGCTTTTTTGTTGGCCATTACGTCTGCTAGAAGGGTTTCTGAATTACAGGCTCTTATGGCAGTTGAACCCTTCCTAATTTTTCATAAGGATAGGGTATCTCTGCATACTAATCCTACTTTTATGCCTAAAGTGGTTTCAAATGTGGCCTTGAACCAATCAATTCATTTGCCTACTTTTTATGCAGATCCCCAAAATAAAGGGGAGAAAATTTTGCACACTTTGGATATTCACAGGCAGTTGCGTTATTATTTGAGCAGGACTAAAGGGTTTAGACAGTCTCAGCAGTTGTTTGTTTCTTTTGCTTTGGGTTCTCAGGGGAAACCTGTTTCAAAACAAACTATATCTAAGTGGATTGGCTTTTGTATTGCTTTTTGTTATTCTCATGGTAAGGAGATTCCGGCTGGAATCAGACCTCACTCCACTAGGGCTACTGCCACTTCTACCGCTTTTTTAAGGGGAGTAGCTACTAAAGATATTTTGGAAGCAGCTACTTGGAGTTCAGTGCATACTTTTTCTAAACATTACCACCTTCCTCTTTATTCCAAATCTAGGGCTGGATTTGCCACTGCAATCTTACAGGGCATTTTGGCAGCTCCCAATGCTTTATGATTTTGCCAGCCTCCCTTTACCTCTGCTTTGGGATTCTACCCATATGTAAGGACTGCAGCAATGTAAGATGAAGAACATAGTACAGTTTTGTACCTACCATAAATGTAGATGTTCGAAGATCCACATTGCTGCAGTCCAGTTTACCCTCCCTCCTTCCCCTCTATAGTTTGGAATGGTTGTATGGTTTGGGTGGTAGCTGTTATTTGTACATGCCTTTTGGGAAGTATACTATTTTTGGCTGTGGCCTTTCTTTTTAGGGCCTTCTGACATCTGGGGCAAGAAAAGACTGAGGATATGACGTCGGTCATGCGCTTTAATACCCTGACGCTCTGATGTCAGATCTAAGCGCCCATGACCGACGTCAGCCTAATACTTTGGTATTCGGGCCGACCGAGGACAGCGGACTACCCATATGTAAGGACTGCAGCAATGTGGATCTTCGAACATCTACATTTATGGTAGGTACAAAACTGTACTTTTCCACCCAGGTTTTTGATGCAACTAAAGAAGGCCTTGTGATTGTCTTTAGTGTCTTTTGTGATTTTTCTCTCAAAGTTGGCCTTGGATGATTTTATGAGTGATCGTAGTTTTTTGCTAGTACTGATCAGAGATGCCTTCCCTTTTAGGGATTTTGCTCTGTCATGTAGTAGCTTCCTCCTCCCGTTGTAATGCTTGTTAATGGCTGGCATCCACCAGACAGAACGCCTGCCTTTGGGGGAATGGGTCTTGGTTTTATTTGGGATTGCATGATCCATGCATTCTTGAAGGTGTCCGTAGAAAGCGTTTATAAAGGATTCAGCGGTGTGGGCTGTGGTTTCCACTGGCCCAGGTGCCTTGAAGGATACCACTTCAGTCTTAAGAAGTGTGAAGTCAGCTTTTGAGAAATTCTTCACTGTGGTCCTTTGTGGTGGGGGTGGGATGTGGATTTCCAGTGAGATTAATTTATGGTCTGATCTCACTAATGAGGGGTATACTTCCGGTGTGGAGCATTATGTCCCCATGTTTGTGATGATCAGGTCTAGTATATTATCTCCTCTTGTGGGAGTGGTGACTAGTTTCATTGCATTTGAGTGTATGAATTCTAGGAACCTTTGGGCTAGGGTGTTGGGGCTTGAGTAATGCTCCCAGTCTATGTTTGGGTAGTTGAAGTCTCCCAATATGATGGTATTTGGAGAGACATTCATACTCTCCAGTGTCTTCAGGAAGGCTGAGTGGGGTTTCTGAGTTTGAGAGGGTGGTTTGTAGCATGCTACAAAACTATAGGGCAGTTTTACCTACGGTTAGTTGCACCTGGATGGTCTCCGATGCTTCGTGCATTGCCACTAACCTGGAGGTGTGGGTATCTTTGAATATGGATACTCCCCCTCCTTTTGTGGTTCGGTCCAAGTTTTGGGGTCGAAAAGCATGATATGAGGTATAACCTGGTAGTGCTGGGGTGCTCTCAGGAGCCTTGAACCAGGTTTCAGTCACTGCACAGACATCGATGTTCTCCATACTGAGAAGGGCTTCTTGAGGTTTAGACTTCTGGTGTTGAGCTGCATTACTCTTAGTTTTTTTCCACTTGTGTTTTCTAGGGAGGTGGGTTTGTCTTTTGAGCCTTGCCTAAAAAAGGCACTGTGGGGTGGCAAGAGCCTTTGCCAATATCCGGAAGCCCAGGGGTGACAGGTGCAAGCCGTCCCTTGCGAAGCAGCGTGGCTTGTCAAGCATGTCATCCCAAGCAGACAGACATTGGATCCCCTTAGAATGACACCAGTAATTGAGCCAATTGTTAAAGCTGATCATTTTGTCTTTGTACTGTGGCATCATTCTTGGTGAGGGTAAGATGCTGGTCAGGGTCATACCGGCCTGGGCTACATAATCAGAGAGTTCCTCTGTCTCTTTTCATGTAGTCCAGGGAAGTACGTCTCGGGTCATTCACACCGGTATGGACAATGACTGAGCATCCGATTATGCCTGGGGGGCTCACATGGCAGGAAGATGCATTCAGGGCATATGGGCACCAAATCAAATGCATCTGCATATCAACCAGAAAGAGATGCTAGCTGTTCAAAATGCCCTAACAGCCTTTAAGGACTTGCTTCATCCAGGACAACTACTGATAAGACTAACACCACAGCCATGTGGTATATAAACAAGCAAGGGGGCACACACTCCTACCCCCTTTGGAGATTAGCCCTGGCACTGTGGGACACAGCTTTGACCTACCAGATAAATCTTCAAGCTCAATTCCTGCCAAGAAAACGGAACACTCTGGCTGGCGGTTTAAGCAGAAACCTTATGGATCCTCACGAGTGGAAACTAAATCCACAAGTATTCAGCATAACAGAAAAATGGGGGAGCCCGGACATAGATCTATTTGCCTCTCCTCAAAATTATCAACTGAAAAGATTCTGCACAAGGACATATCACAGACAAGCATGGAAAGTGGGCGCCCTATCTTTCAGTTGGAAAAAACCTGTCAGTTTACGCCTTTCCTCCTCTGCCTCTTCTACCCAAGGTCCTCTTAAAAGTCAGATAAGAGATGACAAAGATGATATTAATTGCCCCGGACTGGCCCCGCCAATACTGGTACCCAATCCTAAGGAACTTGTCTCAATACCCAGCTTGGGCCTTGCCTCAAAGAAGACCACTACTGTCCCAGGAAAACAGTCAGATCCTGCACAATCAACTACAGACTCTGAACCTGGCAGCATGGCTAATCATGTAATCATACCAACGACACCTCTCAGTAAATCTGTGATGGATGTCATTTTGGAAGCCAGAAGGCCTATTACTAGAAAATCTTATGCTGTCAAATGGAAGAGATTTTTTGTTTGGAATCGAGCACAAGGAACTGATACAGCAGAACCACATATTCCTCAGATATTACACTACTTAACTGAGATGGTTGTCAATGGCCTGTCTTTCTCATCAATCAAAATCCATGCCTCTGCCATTTTGGCTCATTACAGTATAGAACCACCAATCTTTTCTCATCCCTTACTAAAGCAGCATCTTAGAGGAGCCAAAAACCTAAGACCTCCTAGAATATCACCATTACCTGCATGGGACCTCAGTTGTGTTGGAAAAGCTCACCCTACCTCCATTTGAACCAGGCACTACCGCTGATATAAAGTTCTTATCATGGAAGAGAGCAGCTCTGCTACTAGCCATTACTTCAGCAAGAAGGGTTTCAGAGCTACAGGCCCTCATGGCTGTAGAGCCTTTTATCATATTTTACCCAGACAGGGTGTGTCTGAGAAAAAAATCCTACTTTTATGCCTAAAGTGGTTTCCAGTGTGGCTCTTAACCAAGCAATTCATCTGTCAACTTTTTATCCAAGTCCGCAGAACAAAGGGGAGAGAATTCTGCATTCCTTGGAAGTACACAGACAGGTAAGATTGTACTTGCGCAGGACAAAAGCTCTTAGAAAAACTGATCAAAAGAACAATTACTAGTGTCATATGCAGGATCAGAAGGAAAGGCAATCTCAAAGCAGACCGTTCTGTTCACACCTTTACAAAGCATTACGATTTGCCTCTCTACTCTAAGTCCAGGACAGGCTTTGCCACTGCAGTGCTGCAGGGCCTTATAGCCTCACCTAATGCTGTTTAGCTCCAGCCTCCCAACCATAGCTTTGGGATTCCACCCAAATGTAATGACTGCAACAGTGAAACATGAAGAACATAGTACAGTGGTGTACACTTACCATAAATGTAGATGTTCGAGTGTATTCACTGTTGCAGTCCAGGTTACCCTCCCGCCATCCCCATGTCATTGTACAGTTTCTTTCCTTTATCTTCTACAGCGTATGTGGTGTATTTGCTTGTGGTGTATTTGCTTGTAGATGAAGGTAAAGTTTATATTGATGCATGTATATAGATATTGCTACCTTTTTGGGGGCACCTGACATCGGGGGCAAGAAAAGCTAAAGAAAATGGCATTGGCTGCATGTTTTATACCCCTGAAGACCTGATGTCATGGAAGAGAGGACTGCAACCGACACAAGGCCCAAGACTTGGGAATTCAGGCCGACTGAGGGTAACCTGCCAGCAGATTACCCCAAATGTAATGACTGCAACAGTGAATACACTCTAACATCTACATTTATGCTAAGTGTACACAACTGTACTTCAAGCTGTTTTTTTCATTACTTTCTTATTGAATATTTTTGCTAATTAGAATAGTTTAGAATTGTTGATAAAGCTCTTATAGCTTTTCAATGTGTTTTCCCTTCCCATTTAGTGTGGTTTATTAAATTTCTAGTTGGCCACTTTTGGGCCTAGTATAATAGATGTTTCTCTACTTGGTATGGTCTCTCTAGACTTCTGCATTTTTATAGAGAAAGCTTAGCACAGTAAACCTTATATAATTTAGATCAGGTCATTGTTTTTTTCTCAGCTTGCAGTGTGTTATTCCGTGGCCTTTTCTCACAATTTCTTAAATAGTCTCTCATTTGCTGTGTGGTCTGTCTAGCCTTCTGCATTTTTATAGATGAGGCTTAGTACTTTATTACTGTTCTAAGTTTACAGTAAAACTTAGATAATTTAGTTAAGGTTGTTTCTTAGCAGCTATCTCCTTCCTTTTGCATAGTCTGCTTGGAATTGTATCTCTTATCACATTTATACTTTTATTACTGTGTGTATGTGATTTAGCCTGCTTTTGTTTAAGGCTTGTGTGGAGATTTATTATTGTGTAATTTAGCCTGCTTTTATTTCAGGCTTCTATGAATAATTACTGTTGTAGTTTTTTCTGGTAACAGTAATATCTGAAGTAGATTTGATCATCAACCTGTGGGTTTCGGATCCGACATGGATCTGAGCAGGCATCTTTCCAAGCTTAAGATCAGAGATCTAAGCTCCTCCCCATACCCATACTACACCGCAACCTCCTCCTAACCCTCAGATCTCATTTGCTGCGATTTCGCCAAGACGTGATCCCTGAGCTCCAGGCAGGTAGAGTAGGGTTTCTTTGCTTGAACTGTTGAAGTGTTAGTCTAGTGTGAGTGTGTAGTGTTTGCCTATCTCCCCCCCCTCCCCCCGGGGTTTTCCTGTGCAGAAAGTACAAAAAAAAGTAGAAGGTATTTTTGTTAGTATTGGTCTCCCTTTCCCACCTTTGCTATGTGTGTAGTTGTCGGTAGGGCTTTAATTAGCCTTATTGGTTTTTAGTTGTGGAGGTTGAGATGTCGGACCCTCAAAAGCCGACGTTCTCCAAATGCACAATGTGTGGCCATAAGTTGTCCCCGGCTGATGGCAACACACTGTGCGTCATGTGTTTGAGGGTTCCCCATCTTTCTTCAGGCTGCAAAATGTGTGCATCCTTTAATCCATGGGCCCTGTGGGACCACAGGACCAAGTTAATTTTGGCTGGACTTCTCCCAGCAGAAACTGTGCCTTCTCCCTCTTCTATGGCCACAGCTGTGGCCGTATCAGCTTCAGGGCCTTTTCCCCTGTCTGGGACTCACTCCCATTTCTAAACAGGGTGACAAAGAGGTCAGTAAAGAAAAACATAGGGTGAGAGAGGGGGGGACAAAGAGAGGGGTCGTAAGTGGCCTGCGGATCTGTTGGATCTTTCGGGTGCTCCAGGTAAAGTTGCTACCCCAGTCAAAGAAGTCCGTCGTCTTCCCCTCTGCTCCGATCACTTAGATTTTCTCCAGAGCCAGAGGAGGGGGTTCGGCCTGCTTTCGATGTCCATGCACCGGCCATCTTGGTGGCGTCCTCCAGATCTACGAGAAGCCTCTCTGAGGCTGACATGGACCAGATGCTGATAAAGTTCATACAGACTCACTTGCAGATGGGAGTGTTGCTGGGCCCCCCCTCCCGTCCCGAGAGAGTGGGGAGTTTGGCTCCGATGTTTGCCCTGATAGCTCCTTCTCCGATCCACGCCTGGGTTTTGGAGTCCCTGGAGTCAGGGAGTTGGCGCCAATGGTTTCCCCCAACCTAGACTCCGGCCTTGGCCTCATATGTCAGATCTGAGCTCTCGGAGTCGTGATTTGGGAGTCTGATATGGGGGGATGAGTGTGTCATCGGTTCCGTTAAGGTCGGGACATGCCATTCCTCTGGGTCCGTCTGTTTGGGTTCGGCTCGGATCCCTTCATCGGATCCGAGGGGGTGCAGTTACTCTTCCTTGTAGTTTTAGAGAAACCGGTTCTCCTTTGGCCTTCGACATTGTGGAGAGGGTTCTCTCGGGAGGATCGAGACCCCTTACTTTTTTTACTCCGAGTCTGTCCCTGCTTCCTCGCTGCAGAGTATGTCTTCTGTCATTCCGTCTTTTTAGGGACAGCCTGTGTCTGATACGCCCCAGATGGTTCCACTTGAGGAATATGAAGCTGTTTGTGAGCCCTCCCCGGAGAGCGCCCCCCCCCCCCAACAAGTAGGTTCCTCGCAAGTGCAAGAAGAGGCACATGGACTACACAGAGTCCCTCAAGAGGATACCGACTTGGAGGAAGGGGAGGGGTCCCCCAGATCACCTCCCGAAGATGTCTCATTTGGAGTCATAATGGAAATTCTCTGTCAGTTGGGAGGTTGGTCCACCCAAAAGCCTTCGGACGAGTCTGTTTCTGGAGGTGTTCGCAGGCCCATCTACCTCTTGCCCCCCCCCCCCCGGCTGATCCTCTGGTGGACCTCATTACCACCAGAGTTTGGTAGGACCCGGACACTAGAACCTATACCTAAAAGGCCAGACAGGATTTTGAGCCCTCCTTACGAACAAGCCTGCATGGAGGAATTTTCTCAGTTGATGGCATGGTGGTGGCGGCAACTGCCACTAAAAAGGAACTGGCGCATGAGAGTTCCTCGATCCATCCTTCAGACAAGTCTAGGGCGATGGATCGACTCAGAAAGCGGACGTATGCTTCAGCTACTTTTGCTATAAGAGCACTGAACTACATGGCCCATGTGATCAGACTTCAGCATGACCTTGAAAGAGTATGCTGAGTCTCCCCCGGAGTCCATTTCAGCCGAGGATAAACACTTTGCATGTATGTCCACTCTTGTCAGTGACTGACACGTCCATGCACCTACTCTCTCATGCCACTGAGGGAGCAACTAGGGCAGCCGGGTCTTGCCTTGCCATGGGGTATTGCACCTCGCTCCGTCTTTGCGATTTTTCAGAACCTTTCAAGGTGTCCTTTGTGAATGCCCCTTTTGACGGTTCAACCCTGTTCGGGAAGACGGTCCGAGATGCACTAGTCCTGAGTGAGGACGGAAAGATGCTTTTGACTGTCTGGATCCGCTTCTCTAACCCTCAAAGGTCCTTTTCTAGGAATCCGTGAGGGCAAAAGAAGTTGTGGTTCTGGAAGTGTCAGCATTCCTGGGGCACTCAGGACTCCTTTTTCCCTAGAGGCAGAGGAGGACCAGGTGGACGCTGGCCCAGAGGCAGAGGGCGAGTGAAGAATTTTGGGTCACAGGAAGCATTCTTGGATCGACCCGCGCAGCATCCCTGAGGGGTTGCCTGATTGCTCCACCCTGGAGGCAGTCGGGGGGGGGGGGGGCATTTTTCGAAGCACCTAGCTCAATGGGAGTCCATAATGTCAGACTGCTGGGTGCTGTGGATAATATCCAGAAGTTATTCCATCCCCTTTCTGATCAGTCCCTTACCTCCAAAGCACCTACCTCCCAGGTGTTCCACCTACTCAAAATGAGGTGGCAGCTTTGGAAATAGAAAAGCTGCTAAACAAAAGAGCAATCCAGCCGCCAACCCCCCACCAATCAGTCAGGATCAGGCATCTATTCCAGGTTATTTTTGGTGCCAAAAAAGACTGGGGACTTGAGGCCAGTTGTCGACCTATCCACATTGAACTTGTCTGTTGCAAAGGAGAAGTTCTGGATGGTCAGCTTACAATCCATCCTGCCGTTCTTGCATGAAAGTCTGGATGTGCTCTGTAGACCTCAAGGATGCATACTTCCACATTATGATGGACAGGCGAACCAGGAGGTTTCTCCTCTTTCGTCATGGAGCCAATCACTACCAGTTCAGGGTCCTACCCTTTGGTCTCACCACAGCCCCCAGGGTGTTTACCAAGGTCATGACAGTTGTAGCAGCCCACCTGAGACTTCAGGGCATTCAGGTCTTTCCGTACCAGGACGATTGGCTCTTCACCACCCCCTCCAGGCATCAACTTGATCAAACCAGAAATTCTTTACTTCAGCTATCAAATTTACTGGGTATCACAATAAACTTTGCAAAGTCCTTTCTTCAGCCCATTCAGATTCTGGACTTCATAGGGGCAAGGATACATTCTCTCCAGGCCAAAGTATTTTTGACTTCAGACAGACTTCGGAACCTGACCCTCTATATATTGGCACTTAAGACAAATTCACCCCCAGCAGAACTAGTTCTGAGGGGCTTGGGGTCCATGGCAGCAGCTATAAATGTGGTTCCTTGTGCACTTCTGCACTCCTGTTACAGTGGACGTTACAAGTTCAGTGTCTCTGTTATACCAGCAAGGTGTGCAAAACTTCTGTCATCTGGTGGCTTCAATCTCTGGATCTTCCAGAAGGATGCCCCTTTATTGTGACCCCGCCCCAAGCCATGGTGACCACAGACTCCTCTAGTCTAGGGTTTGAAGGGGGGGCACTGCTCGGGCAGGACTGTCCAAGGCACATTGTCCCTGAACGAGACCGTTCTGCATATCGGTGCTCTAGAGATGAGGGTGGTCCTTCTGGCGTTGCAGGCCCTTCATACTTCTCTTCCTCTGGGAACGATTGCAGTTCAGTCAGACATGTCAGTGGTCTCGTAGATCAACAAACTGGGGGGGAATCTGGTTCTACCTGCTTTGTCTAGAGGCCATGAGAGTGTGGGAATGGGCGATCTCCGCCAACTTTCTTCTGGTAGCAACGCACATTCCGTGTCAGTCCAACAATTTGGCGGACAAACGGAGCAGGACTACCCTTTTACCGTACGAGTGGTCTCTGAACTCTTGTGTAGCAGAACAGATCTTCAAGTGTGGTCAGCCTTGCTGCGATCTCTTCGCATCACCGTCCAACACGAAGTGCAGTGAGTTTTTCACTCTGACCCTCCCCCCAGGGGGAAGCCCCCAGAGACGCTCTTGTCCATGCTTGGCCACCTGGTCTTCTTGATGCGTATCCCCCGCTACATCTAATGACAAAATTCTTGCAGAAAGCTCGTCTGTTGGGGAGCAGGATTATCCTCATAACCCCATTCTGGCCTCATCAAGTTTGGTTCCCTGGCCTATGGTCTCATCTAGTAGCTCCACCCTGGATATTAGATCTCATTCTGGATCTCATTTGTCATCCCTCAGGAATTCCTCCCCCGAATCTGGGCAGCCTCAAGCTTATTGCTTGGTTGCTCCAGTTCCACTAATTGGCAGGACTCCCTACTCCTGTTGAGTCCATTCTGGTGGTGACGCACAAGTCCTGCACCCGAAAGGTGTACCATAGTAATTGGAAGTTTTTTCCATCTGTGCTTCTCTGAGAGATTTGGATCAGTTTACTGCCTCAATTCCAGCGGTATTAGAATGTCTGATTTTCCAGCAGGGGGCCAGCTCTTCCACTGTTAAGGTCCAGCTGCCGGCTGTATCCCATTTTCATGTAGGAGAAATGTCAGGCTCCCTAGCTGCTTCTAGAATTTGTAAGACTTTCATCAAAGGCACCTTTTTGCCGATACCTCCGATTTAAGCATCTTTCCTCCATGGGATTTGACCTTGGTTCTTAAGGCCTTAGATGCGCCTCCATTCGAACCCGCAGCATCAGATGATTTAAAATTCTTGTCATGGAAGATAGCCTTCCTGGTGGCTATCACCTCGGCCAGGAGAGTGTCCGAACTTCAATCCTTGTGTATAAACCCCCCATACTCAGTTTTTCATAAGGATAGGGTTTATTTAAGGACAAATCCTTCTTTCCTCCCTAAAGTTACTTCAGAGTCAAATATCAGTCAGTCTGTTAATCTCCCAGTATTTTTAACTAATTTTCAAAAAAAGAGGAATACAAACTTCATTTGCTGGATGTCCACAAACAGTTACGCTTTTATTTACATAGGACTAAACCTTTCGTAAGTCTGATCAGTCATTTGTTTCCTTTGCCAAGCCATTTTTTGGAAAACCAGTTTTGAAGGTGACTGTTGCTAGATGGATTTCACTTTGTATTCTGCAAGTATGCAAGGACCATGGATTACCAGAACTGGACCGTGTTCATGCTCACTCTACTCGATGTTCTTCATGTTTCACTGTTGCAGTCATAACATTTGGGTTATCTGCTTGCGGTAGCCCTCAGCCTGATTATCTAAGTCTTGGGTCCTGTGTCAGTTGCTGCCTCATCTTCCGTGACATCAGGTAGGGGTATAAAGCAAGCAGCCGACGCCATTACATCAGTCTTTCTTGCCGTGTGGTGCCCGAAGCAGATCACAAGTGCCAGTCGGCCGACTCCTGAAATTTTCGTTTTCGAGTTTCAGAACCAAAGTCTTCAACTAAAGCTAAGTACACGATTGGGGAAACTTTTTTTCGTGCTCTAAACCGATGTCAGTAAAAGTCAATAATTGTATTTCTTGTGGAAAGCAAATACCTCAAAGATTTTCATTTGTAATGTATTCCTTGCCTAGGCCCTGACCACAACATACTTTGCTGTCGGTTTTGTGCCTTATTTAAGCAACGAACTATTTGTCATCGGTATATTTACACTTCTAAATATTTTGGTACTCTGTTCAATTATCCAGATATGTCTTTGGTAAGCCATCTGACTACTGACATTCCGAAAAAAACACAAAGATAAAGACAGGCTGCCCAGGTCCCAAGCTGCCGACAATGCTTCTAAGCCAGTTGCCAGTTCGCCAGTACTCAGTGAGGAACTTTCACAGCCCCTGATACCCGCAGGCCTGTACTGAGACCCATTCGGAGTCCGGTATGCTGCGCAATGCTTCAACTGTGGAACCTGCGGATGTCTCTATGTTGGATGGGTCCAGAGCCGCTGTGCAGGCAACAGCTTCTGAGGGTGTATTCAGGCCTACTGACTTGCATATTAAACAGACTCCATCTTCTTCTTCAGGGCCTAAAACTCTATCCATGAGTAGAAAACTGATGCCCAGACCGCATGGTCAGGCTTTTATGCCTAAAAAAACAAATGATATGAATGGCTGAAGACCTTATTACTTTAATCAGTGGAAGCCAACCTTTCCCCCTTTGAGACCTAGGACTGAATTTCCTTATGATACTTCTGACCAGGATTCTTAAATTTTGTTTCCTCTGATAACCAGGATTTACCCTTATCAACCTGTGAGGATTCTGATGCAGAGGACTCTATTTCCTCTGCTTCCCCCCAGAGGATTTCTCTTTTGGTGAAACCTTGCATACTCTTAAGGAGCATTTTCTTTGGGAAAGTCAGGATTACTCTGATTCTAAAGAGGCTTAGGGATTTCTTACTCCTGCCCCAGCGCAGGCCTTTAGCTATCCCTCCTGTGCTAGACATTGTTGATGCCTTTTCAGAATCTAGCTTGGCCCCTGACTCTCTACCTCCTGCTCCCAGAAAACCTGATAGATATTACAGGGTTCCTGACTCTCTCAAGTTCCTTTTTAAAAATCCTAATGTGGATCCTCAGAACATTTCACAGGGACCCAAGGGCATTAAGGCTACTACTGCCAAAAGTCCTACCCCCTCTGATAGACACTCCAGGGCGTTGGATAGATTGGGTAAGACAGTATACACTTCTGCAACCTTGGCCGTTAGGGCCTTAAATTGCCAGTTTCATATGTTAAAGTATCAGCAACATATTACTGGATTGCTTAAACAGAAAATGATTCCTGATTGTGCTGAAAATAAGGGTTTACAGGACTTAATGCATTCTACTGAACAGATTGGAAAACGTACTTTGCATTGTGGTTTTGATTCACTAGAGGCATCTTGCAAGGCTGCTGTCACTAGGTCTGTACTTAGAAGACATGCTTGACTTAAGGAGTAATCCTTGACGGATCATGTTGAAGCTAAATTGCTGGATGCTCCCTTAAATTAGGACAGCTTGTTTGACAACAAAGCAGAAGTTCTTAAAATGATGGAGGAAAAAGCTAAGTCTATGCAAACTGTTAAAAGATTTCCTATAAGTACAGCCTCCAAGATTTAGTACGCATTGGCCCTCTAAGAATTTGTCCTTTCCTGCCTCTTCCAGGCCTTCTTAGTCCAAGCCCAGAACCAGCAGAACACCCAGGCTTCAGTCCCAGGGTATGCACAGGACTAAGTATTGGGGGAACTCCCACTTCCAAATCAGGGAGTAGTAAGACCCCCCCCCCCCAGGTAAACTGTCTCATTGACTTAATTTTAAAATGTCCAAGCACTTCTCAACTGACTGCTCCTTTAGGGGGGGAAAGATTGCTCTGCAGACAAAAAACTGGGAACTCGTTACCCAGGGCAAATGGGTTTTAAATAGTTTCCCCAGGGATACAGATTTCACTTCCACCCTTTACCAACCCCAAACGGTTGGCCAGATCTACCCCCATATCCGTGGGCAGACACTCAAAAGCAAGTACTCTGTCAAGCATAAAGGCTATTCAAACTGTGCCAGAAGAGGAAAAGGTACAAGGTTTCTACTCAAGACTTTTCCTGGTACCCAGAAAAGACAACTCATGGCATCCTATCCTGGACCTTTCTATCTTAAATACCTTTTTGGTGATTCCAAAATTCAAGATGCTAACTCTCTTCACCAGTTGCTTCCAATGCTAGGCAAAGATGCCTGATTGGCAACACTGTATTTTAAAGGAAGCCTACCTGCACATTCCAAATCCGGGAATCTTGTAGAAGATACCTACGCTTCAAAGCAGGCTACATGCACTGTCAGTTCTCTGCACTGCCCTTTGACTTATCTGCTGCGCCCAGGGTATTCACAAAGTGCCTAGCTCCAGTCATTGTATTTTGCAGACAAAGAAATATTCATATATACCCATACCTGGACGATCGTCTAATTCAGGCAGAAAGGCAGGACGTACTTTTGAACCATCTGGCATTTGTACAAAAGGTGCTAACTTGTCTGGGGTACACCATAAACGAAAAGCAATCACATCTGGTACCCTGTCAAATTATATTCCCGGGAGCAAGCTTGAACACAACTTCCCAGATGGCTTTCCTCACGCCAGAGAAACAAATTCGCTAACAGTCAGTCTACTCCACAAATGCCACTCCAATTGCTCCAGTGGCACAGGCTAAGCTATTGGGAATTCCCATAGACTCCCACCTAAAATTTGATAGTCATCTCAACTGTACTATTCAAGTACATGCCAAACTGGGGTCACTCTACCGTATCAAACCATTTCTTACCAACAACACAAGATCAGCCATTGCTCGCTCCCAACTTCTATCCACCCTACTCTATGCATCTCCCATTCTGACTAATCTCAACAAAACTGAACTAAGCAAAATGGAAGCCTGCTATAACAGAATTGCCCACTTTGCTGCAAATTGCTCATATAGAACTCATCACTGTACTGCTTTGAGACGGCTCCACTGGCTTGAATTGCCCAACCTCCTAACCTACAATCAGCTCTGCCTCTGTCATTCTATCTATTACCTTCCCAATAAGTGTCCTGCCCTCAAAAACCTGGTACATCATCACTCAGCCAAAAGGCCTCTTAGATCATCAAGCAAACTACTACTAGAAGTCACCAACAGCTACAATAGCTATGGAGATGCACTATATAGTAGTTCAGTGGCTAAAAAATGGAGCTCTGTCCCTACTAGCATTCAAAGCACATCATCCAAAGCCTCTTTTAAAGACCTCATCAGGCAGCATCTCAAGCAAAGTTGGCAGTGCCATGATTGCTCCCCAGGCTAGTGAAAGCGAATAACACATGCATACTAAATCTAGAGCACCTGATAATAGTTTTCAATCTTACTCACAAACACTAATCTACAATGTGTATGCACTGTACCTGTGTACTATGTATGTATTCTACCTATGTTCCAAATTTCAGCTGTACACCACAAATCTATTGATTACCTTTATTTTTAAAATTAATATTTTTTTTCTCCACTGTAACTGTACCGCATACCAATGTAAAAACACGTTTCTTGTAATTTGTGTGTATACTGATCATGTCTTACTAAATGTCTGTAATTTTTCTTTGTAGAGCTTTTCTCCCCTGGTCTCTGCTGAAAAAGGGCCTTTTCGGCTCAGACACCCCCGGTTAACAAATGTAAATTAAATAAATAAATTTGACAACTTACTTCAAACTAGTGGCCACAAAAACCCTGCTATCTGCAAGGCAAATACTGCAAGCCTTGGGGTTCATGGCCTCGTGCTTTCTACTAATTCCATATGCAAGACTGTATATGAGGAAACTACAATGGTATCTAAAAAGCA